>NC_084535.1:17791865-17881865 GCF_024500275.1 Phycodurus eques
TGTGCTTGTGTTCTTAAATATGCTTTAGTCAATATACGTCCCTCTTGTGTCTGACCAAGCATTATCTATTTCAATGCAACCGAAAGGGGGAGCTGTGGATCTGTCGCTGGAGGCACACTCGAGGCCCAGTTAGTTTACGGGTGACAGAGGCTCATTCACATTCTGGGAACCGAAACCCAAGGATCTGTGACATTTAATCATCCTTACGGCACATGTTGGATCATTTGCATCTCGCAGGGTAACGTGCCAAATGCAGGATCCCACAAAGTCACCTGGCTGAGGAACACACGTCTCATAGGATGAGGCAATTACAGATACATAAACTCCTGAAGATATGTACATTCAGCAAAAAATAGGATGCAAAGCACGTTTGTTTTGTGATTGTACATATTTTCTATAATTATCCCTCAAAAACATTTAGATCTGTGTTGGCTTGTACCCAGTTGGCCTATAGCCAGTTGTGTTTACTTTAACAGCTGTACATTTTTTCAAAATATGTTTTTAATATTTAAACAAAGCATTTTTATTCTGTTAAGAGTCAGTTCTTGTATTAAATCCCTCTAAATCCTGCAGGTGATCAATTTGGCCATTTGCTGTTTATGTAAGAAGTTTGCAACTCAAAGGAAATTGAGTATTGAGTATTTCATGTTATTTCTGCATAGAATGCAATCGTAAAGTCAGCGTGGCAAGTATGTTAGTGAGCAGTATGTAGCAGGCAGGGTTATAATTGATTTTGACTTAAATTATGCTGGTGAGGGTGAATCATCATTAAACTGAATGACAAATACATAGTACAAAAACAATCCATTTGGGATACAGTGCCTAAAAATAATTATCAGCAGATATTTTATTTGTGCCATGTCATTAGGATATCATCTGCATGACAAGGCATCATCCCGGTGACATTTACACCACCACACAACATTGTACAGTAGTCTCATTTTAGCAGCATCTAAGATAAGAAACCCGCTGTTTCTCCAATCTTGCAGGGCTGTTGCACACGTGCGAACAGGGTTATAGGATGTATTGAGGTCACTTCCTCTGAGAGCAGCATGAGCACTGAGGCAGTGATCTAGATCTAGTCTGGACCATGTAGCCGGGAGGCAACGCACACACAAATCATGAGGGTCATGGCAAAGAGCTGTGTGGAGCTGCACAAGCGTGCAAGCGATAGTTTGCTCTGCTTCCGTGTTGCTCTGTTACTCTTCAGCCACCAGCGCACATCAAAATCACTGAGACAACTGCAGATGCACATGACTTGTCTGACTGTCCATGCATCTATTTCACAAGTTCTGGTTTACAGTTTAGAAACATTTGACCTCTGGTGAACTTAGTGACTAACTGGCACATGACCACATGCCATGCCTCGCTGTGAGCTGCAATTGCTTTTTATGGAGGACAGTCAGCCCCCACAGAACCACATACATCTTCTGTCGTCTTCAATCAATGACCTTGATGTTTAAAGGGATGTTGCATTTCTATTCTGCCTGCTACAACTCTGTACACACACAGGCCGGAGCACTAGAGACACACAAAAGAGATCCACTACAGTATATTTAAAATGTCATGCCTATATAAAGATAAAAAGTAATAGCTGAGTAATAATTATGGATGGATTGACTATAATTTCCAATGTGCATTGCATAATGTTTCTACTATTTTGCCAATTGCAGGTAGGTAGGTAGGTAGGAAGTACCAATATGGACTGGTCTATGGTAAATGGTTTAATATAATAATTAATTAATCATTTTTAAAAAATCATTCTCTGATGGTGGAAATATTATCTTTGTCAATACTGATTTTTTAATGCAGCTTTTATATTGGATCTTATTTCAAGGCTAGAGAAACAGACCAATGTCTGTAGTTGATATAGTGTATCCATTTCCATTTACTTCACCGCTTATCCTCACTAGGGTACCGGGCTGCTGGAGTCTATCCCAGCTATCTTCGGGCGAGAGGCGGGGTACACCCTGAACCGGTCGCCAGCAAATCGCAGGTCACATAGAAACAAACAATCATTCGCACTCACATTCATACCTACGGCCAATTTAGAATTTCCATTTAACCTACCATGCATGATTTTGGGATGTGGGAGGAAACCGGAGTGCCCGGAGAAAACCCACGCAGGCACGGGGAGAACATGCAAATTCCACACAGGCGAGGCCAGGATTTGAACCCCGATCCCCAGAACTGTGAGGCATATGTGCTAACCAGTCATCCACCGTGCTGATAGTATATCGTACTGAGTCTAAATCTACAGTCAATACCGTCATGCATGTAGAGGTTTTATCGCAAAGTGCAAAATTAAATTGAATTAAATATTACTCCTCACTGTCCCTGATGGTGAAGTGGTGCATTTGCCTCACTTTGATGCAGGTACCGCAGGTTCAGTTCCCACTCAGTGACGGTGTGAATGTGAGTGAAAATGGTTGTCTGTGTCTATATGTGCCCAGTGACTGACTGGCAACCAGTTCAGGGCTTAGTCTGCCTTTTGCCCAAAGTCAGCTGGGATAGCCTTCAGCTCCCCACAACTAAACAGGATAAACAGTATTGAGAATGGACGGATGGATTACTAGTCACTCTCATTTGACAATAATCATCTTTAGATTATTCCAATCACTGTCATTTTCAGACCCATATACTTTGCCAAGGTTTTCTTCTCGAAGATGTACAGTATTTGGACCAAATAATATTCATTCTGTCTGTTTAACAGCTGGCCCTAAATCAACTAAAAATGAAATAAAAAATATATCTATACGGATAACATTTATTTACCAGGCGTAAAACCGATTGCACTGGGTGAAATTACGACCAATCAGTGGGCCTCAATGTCTATTTTATCACAGTGACTGACAAGCCAGCCAATGACTGTACAGGCAGACGGGCAGGAAGGCCAGACCTAAACAGAAAGCCAAGTTACAGCAAGAGGAATAATACGTGGTGACTGTGTTTGGAGGTTTCAAAAGGTGGACATATCTGGGCAAAAGACAACGCCTGGTAACCACAAAGCTAGATGTATTATAAATCAAGTTACTGAGATTAACTGGCATATTACTGAAATTCATAAGTAATGCTTTACATTACCACGTTCCACTAAAAAGCAAGAAAAGGAAAGGCAGACTAGATTTTGCCATCTAAAATATCAAAAAAAGAAAAAGAAAACGTACTTATTCTGGAATCAGATTAGTAAACTGGAATTTATATGGTTTGAAGTACTTTTGCTGATGCTGTAATGGGCCAAAAGCGTGAAGGTGGGTGTTTGAGTGCAGTTTTTCACGGTAGAGGCGTTTTCTTCCTGACGGCCGAGGGAGCTGTCAGCGCAAACTTGACTTACGAGGCCTGTAATTTACTACAAATGATATTGCATTCTCTCTGCTGACAGCCTGCCAGTGCTGTCAAGTGGCAAACCCAGCAAAGTCGTTATTCAACTTCCTGCCCCCTCACATTGCCTCACACACCCCCTCTCTTTGTGCAGTCGCTGTATGGAAGGTCAAGGACACAGCAGCAGACTCAGCTGGTAAATCTTTAATAAGTGAGCCAGTCTGCTCCATCTGGAGTTCAGTAGTTCATTTGGGAGCAGCAGGGGAGGTGACAGTGTGTCAGGAGAAGCATCTGAAAGCCACTTTTAAAAAAAAGACACTTTGGCAACTTTGTTGTTGTATCTCCATCCATGCCTGTGATAAAAAAATATATACATATATATATATATATATATATATATATATATATACACATACGCACACGCACACAGTATGTGGAATGTTCACAACCTCATGATGTAAATGCAAGAAAAATAAGGAAAATAGCTCTATTTACCACACATTTGAAAGGTTTGCTTCAAATTGCAACCTCTAATGCAGTTGTTTGTTGCGTAATGTACATTCACGTCTTCCTCTTTTTTTTATGTTGACTTTCCTGTCTCTTTTACCATTTTGTATTGAGCACCCAGGAGACACATGACAGCAAGGCGATCTTCATCATAGTTTTCCTCTTCCAGGTACCCCTTCTGTGGAGGCTTTGCAAACACAAACAAACACGCACACACACACACACACACACACACACACACACACACACACACACAAAGCAGCCATACAAAAAGAGCAAATCATACGTGGCGGTTTGACCTCTGAAGTTTTGTTTGATTTTAGAGGCATATTTTTGCACAAAATTTGGGTTAAATTCCGATTGTACAACCGTGGGGTTGGTTCTACCGTAGTTCCTTCCAGACTTGGCTTTAAAATTATTTAAAAAGAAGCTGTTACTAAGCAAGCAGAGTAAAGCTGCGAGGTAAGACTCAATCGGCATGTCGTATTAAAGTTCTGTTGTGTCATCTAATCTTGTTGTGTAGGAATTAGCAGGGTGTAGCATGGTGATCTCAGAAAGTGTCAGTTGTGTTTGGTGACACAATTTCTGGTAAGATGAAGGGAAATTTTTATAAGACTGGTGCGGCCACCCATGACCTACTGTACGTCTTAGAGACAGTAGCACTGAAGAGACGAGAGTTGGCAGAGCTAGAGGTGGCGGGGATGACGTTGGGGTACACTTTCGTCCACTTTCGTCGTGACCAGGCTGGATAGGATTAGAAATTATCTTATCCGAGGGACAGCCGAGGTTAGATGTTTTGGAGACAAAATTAGAGAGACCAGATTTCGATGGTTTAGGCACATCCAGAGGAGAAATAGTAAGTATAATGGTAGAAGGATGATGAGAATGGAGTTGCCAGGCAAGAGAGCTTGAAGAAGACCAAAGAGATGGTTGATAGATGTTGTGAGGGAAGACATGAGGGCAGTTGGTATTCAGGAGGAGTGTGCAGAAGATAGGCTTAGATGGAAAAGGATGACGCGCTGTGACAACCCATAACGGGACAAGCTGAAACAACAAGAAGCATGGTAATTTAATTTTAATGATAAACGACAATAGACACAATTCTATGCAGGCAGGGCTGATTAGGTGAACCCAAGCACTGTTAACAAGGTTGCACAGACGAATTATGGATGTAGTCACCCTCATGAAATGTGCTGTTGAATTAAAAGATGAAATGCATTGACAGTAATTTATATATATTTTTGTGGATTCATGTTTTCCTCTTTGTGTCCTTAGAAATGACACAGCCGCCTACGGGAGGAGCAGGGAGGGAGATGAAAGCGGTGGTGGAACCAGGCTGTGAACAAAGCCAGGGAGAGATAGGAGGGCTTGGACACCATGCTATGACAGACATCGTTTGCGCCTGTTTTATTCAGCTGCCAGGAGCTTTTCGGGGCTTGTTTTATCTGGGCTGCTTTTCCAACCATGTGTACACCCACCCCTTCTGGATCCTGATCCAAATCATTCGTGTCCAACTTGACTTCACTCAGGCTGCCAGAGCCACTAACAGTAGGCACACTTGCTGATATCAGCTTGCATGTCATGTGTCTCAGGGCTGTTAAACCTTTCTGGCTGTGTAGGCTTGATCTTCAACAATTGGCCAATCTGGTCGAATGTAATAGATTTTAAAAAAAATTCGTAAAGTAATAGTAAGTTTATATTTTTCATTAAAAAACATAATGTACACATTCATTCATTGAAACAATGTACTTTTGTAGAATTTGTACCCGGACTACGAATTGGGGAGTGGGTGCCAGACACCAGCATAATCTAATGAGATCGAATGTGATTTGAAGAAATAAAAGACGAAACAATGCTCAATAATGCTGTCGATTTGTACATACAATGAAGCTCCATTTAGAACTGTGTTTATTTTTTTCACTATGACGATACTGCCTCTGATGCAACTTCTTCTGCTAAATTAAGTGATTAATTCAACTACTACTCTGCTCCATGCTGCTTGTGCACTGCAAATATGTATTTTGATTTGGAACAGTATTTAACTTGAAGACTGACTCTGAGTTACAAACCCCAATTCCAATTAAGTTTGGACATTGTGTAAAATGTAAATAAAACAGAATACAATGATTTGCAAATCCTCTTTGACCTATATTTGAATACACTATAAAGATAAGATGTCTCATGTTCAAACTGATGAATGTTAGTGTTTTTTTGTTTTTCTAAAAAATATTCTTTCATTTTGAATTTGATGCCTGAAACACTTTTAAAAAAAGGCAAGGAAAGGGGCAACAAAAGACTGGGGAAGTTGAGGATTGCTAAAAAAAGAACACCTGTTTGGAACATTCTACAGGTAAACAGGTTAATTAGAAGTAGGTGAGTGTCATGATTCAGTATAAAAGGGGCATCCCTGAAAGGTTCAGTTGTTTAAAAGTGAGGATGGAGTGAGGTTCACCACTTTGTGAACAACTACTCGAGCAAATAGTCCAACAGTTAAAGAACAACATTTATCAACATACAATTGCAATGAATTTTGGGATTGTTATCATTAGGAGTCTCTGGAGAAATCTCTGCATGCATGCAGCAAGGCCGATAACCAACATTGAATGCCCGTGACCTTCAATCCCTCAGTGCAGTGCATTAAAAACCAGCATCACTGTGTAAAGGATATTGTCACGTGGGCTCAGGAATACTTCAGAAAACCATGGTCAGTTAACACAGTTTGTCGCTATATCTACAAATGCAAGTTAAAACTCTACCATCCAAAGTGAAAGCCAAATATCGTCTACACCCAAAAACTCCACCGGCTTTTCTGGGCCCGAGCTCATCTGAGATGGACTGATGCAAAGTGAAAAAGTTTGCTGTGGTCTGACGTGTCCACATTTCAGATTATTTTTGGAAATCATGGACGTCATGTCCTCCGGTCCAAAGAGGAAAAGGACCATCCGGATTTTTTTTAGTGCAAAGTTCAAAAGCCAGCGTGTGTGATGGTATGGGGGTGTGTTAGTGCCCATGGCATGGGTAAGTGGCACATCTGTGAAGGCACCATTAACAAGGTAAGGTACATTGGTTGTACCTTACCTTGGCAGCAGTACACATGCTGCCAACCAAGTAATGTCTTTTTCAGGGAAGTCCCTTTCAGCAAGACAATGCCAAGCCACATTCTGCACGTGTTACAACAGTGTGGCTTCGTCGTAAAAGAGTGCAAGTTCTAGACTGGCCTGCCGGCAGTCCAGACCCGTCCCGATTAAAAATGTTTGGCGCATTACGAAGCGCAAAATAGGACAATGGAGACCCCGGACTGTTGAGCAACTGATGTTGTACATCAAGCAAGAATGGAAAATAATTCCACCTATAAAGCTTCAATTACTGTCCTCAGTTCGCAAAAGCTTATTGGCTGTTTTAAAATGAAAGGTGATGTAACACAGTGGTAAACATGACCCTGTCCCAGCATTTTTGGAACGTCTTGCAGGCATCAAATTCAAAATGAGAGAATATTTGCACACAAAAAACAAAACGATAAAGTTGATCAGTTTAAACATTAAATATCTTTTCTTTGTAGTGTATTCAATTTAGTATACAGAAAGTTGAAAAGCATTTGCAAATCACTGTATTCTGTTTTTATTTACATTTTACACAACGTCCTTACTTACTTCACTGGAATTGGGCTTTGTACATTCAAACATACTGTATGCACCTTTTTTTTTCTTTTTTGTTTAATAGAACACTCGTCTACAAGAAAATCTTTTTGGGGGGGTGGGTGGTAGCTCATACCTGCATCTCGGCTCCTGTCCCTATCAGACCCAAAATTAGTTGCAATACTCTAAGAGAGCCATCTTGTAAATTGATTTTGAAGTCTCGAAGGGGAACCAGTCCACCACGTGGCCATCTGTCGATGTACTTTTTAACCCTGAGCCACATTCCCAGAAATCAACTGTATGATCTGAATCACATTGGACACCCTGTCGTCTGTGTTGCCTTTTTGTCCTCCACATTGCGGTTGATGAGCACTTTTATTTCTCTAAAAAGACATGCTATGCTACCTGCCAATAAAGTCATATATTTCTAGTTTCAACAGAGAGCATTAATGATGGTGTCTTTCTGCTTTAGAATATTTCTGGTGGGAGATGCTGACATCACATCACTTTTAAGTTTGCAAAAGCCACTGCATCTTTGTCCTCCTTAAACATGTCAGCCTAACATGCTCCTATTTTATGAAAGCACTGCAGAATAAATTGAGTCGCTCCCATTTCTCTCTACAAGCAGTATAAATTCTGTTATTTTGGTTGTGTCAAATAGTCCCACTGATATTACATTTGGTGACATGAAAATGCTGATAAGGCTTTGAGAATATACTCTTGTACCAACTCATTTCATCCAAACTGGCCAACTCCATTAGGACCCACAATCCCTTTTGAGCTCCTTCAATGTTCTGCAGAAAATGCTTTTGGCTGTATTTGCTAGTTACCACCATGTGGGTGGCACCCATGAAAGGATATTAGTATCACTCTACCCACATCATTATTGTGACCCTAACAGGACCATTCAGTCTTAAAACACCAGGGAATAGGCCTACAGTACCGTACAGTTCCTAGGCGAACTGTACTGCGACCTCTCGGGGGCACTGTTGTATCATGCAGACATAAAACTTAAGCCTCTTGGATGATATGAGAAAGGTTGCCTACCATTCTTCGGTATTGTTGTCCTCACTTTGTCAAACAGACAGTGGCACCATATTCTTGTCCAATCGAACCCTTCTACCTGGAGAAGGATGGGACGGTGGTACTTTCCCTCATGTAGCAAATGAAATCAGAATTCCATTATTCAGTGCGACCACTTATGACCCTAACAGGAAACATGTTTACGGCTGGTTATACTGTATATCATTTGAAGACTCCATTAACTGATTGTATGCGTGATTGTGAATGGTAGTTGCTGACGTCATTCTTCAATTATTGGAAGATACCGAGTAATAAGAGCAACAGATCTGACCTCAACCAAGGGAAAATAGTTTCTCTGCTATTGTATGAATGTCGCGCGCCTAATCAGCCATATATGTCATATTGTTATTTTAAAAGCAGAATGGGAAGCTTTTAAATCATGCCTAATGTGCTTTATAATTCACGTAACCTTGCCCCTTACAATTTTATTGCATCACTCCCCTTAAACTCTTTGATTGGCTTACCCCTAACATCTCACCTCACTACCTCTTTTACACTCACTCACTCATCAGGTATTTGAATATCGATGCCATCTTTCACAGGGATATTGGCCTCCCTCTCCCCCTGTCCTTCATTACAAATGATCTCTCAGCGCTAATGAGTACACGTCTAAAAATACCCTCCTTGTCCACAGAGCTGGATGCGTCATAGTGCATATTGGGCTTTTACAAATGTTAATGGGAATGAAGCATCAGAGTGGAGGAGAGGATAGAACTGTGGATACTCCTACTTAATTTAAACAGAATATTAATATTCAAAATGCATCCTCACTCACCCACAGAATTCCACAGCCATAGTTTCAGTTTAGACGCGCCCACCCCCATCTTCTTCAGGCTACCTTTTTAACATACCGCTGGTGTCCTGTGTTGCCATGGCAACACCACATAACCTTTCCAGGGAGGTCGAGGTATGTCAGTGTTGCTGCTCAAAAGATTTCATTCCCCGTGAAAGGCTCAGCTCTCCACTCACTGGTGGTCTTTGCAGTTGGAAGCCTTTCCCCATCTTGACGGATGGGGAAAAATGTCCAAGCAGTCTTGATCTGTGAGGTGAAAGAAAAGACGGATGGAGCCATCACCACTCTTGTCTAATTAGCTGACAGGATCCCCTCATTTCCAGCACCAAGCTCCAAGGACCCATTTCACAGAGAAATGTATGGGCAAGCTTTATTTGTTGATGCCAAGCCAAACCACAAAGGGCAAATTAAGTTTATCTTTATTTTCTGGCAGTTGAAACTGATGATGTGGCCAGAAGACAATTTGGAGGGGACAAACAAGCTGTTTACTTTCCAGCTTTTGTGAAGTCGTTGTCATGAATACTCCAAAAATATATGTTCGATATTCGGTACCGGTGTTGCGGTCGATGTCAGTTTAATTAGTGTCTACTGTCTTCATGCCAGGACTTATATAAGGCCGATGCCCGGCTACAGATAACCTAGTTCATGGAGAAACAAACCTTTTAGACAGAGTAGGCATGGGAATTTGATCTCTGAATGTTCTGAACTCCTGTTTACATGGCAGCATTGAATTGAGGACTTGGGCCATCGCGGTCATCTGTTTGGATGTTGCTCAGCCTCCCATAGCTGACGTCATGTTTTGCTTCTTTAGAACAAAAAAATACTTTAAGACTGAAATCACTGTGTAGTGGTTGGCTGAGCTGACCTCTGTGCAGGCAGAGTGGGTTCAGTTCCCATTCAGTCAATGTGAATGATTAATTGTCCGAGGTGTAGTCCGTCCATGGCTATCGTATTGCAGCAAGAAACTGTTTTACTTCATTACAGTATAACCATCACAGTGTGGAATCAATTACGGTTATATTTCATATTTGCTACAATGGTTTATTTGTTTCCCCCCCAAAATTATATATACATTTTTAGTTTTGGTTTTCTTTACATCATTTTGTGTATTCCTTGCAAAAGTGATTTTCTCTTTGTCTCACCCTCCTTGTCAGAAAGTAAATGTGTATTTCTCCACTTAGCAACGCAGGATAATTATTCATACCCAGACTTTAATGTAATTAATTAAGTCAAATTGTATTTGATCTTGAAATGACGCATAAAAGTGGTAAAAGAGGAAGAAGTTGTGTCAGACAGTTTTGTTTACATTTTGATAGAAAATGTTCATGTGTAAAATTACCATCTCATTGTGTTATGTTAGAAGAATCCTTTACAACGGTTCAATGTTGGATCTTTCTGGTCAGGCATAGTCTTTTGTCACTTGCTTCTGTCATTTACTTTCTCAACTAATAAATAATTAAAAAAAAAATTAAACTGGGACAGACTCCAGCGCACCTGTGACCCTGAACAGCAAATGTAGTAGACAAATGAATGAAACAAACAACTCAAACAACAACAACAACAAAATCTGATTTACCCGAAGTGTTCGGGTATTTCATCCAGTGACAAGGCATGAAAAGTAAAGCTGCATGTGGACACATTGACTCACACACAAGTGGTGAGTTCAAAGACTTTCCACAGGCAGAGAGCCATGACACCACTTACGAAACGAGAGATTGCACAGTGACACATGATGACTGTTGGTCCACGTGGTCAACAGCAACCGATTTCATCAGACCAGTGAGTTCATCGTGAGCAGATCCGGCCGGAGTGGCAACGTAGCAAAATGTTTGCAGCATGAGAGTCAGCAGAAGACAGAGGAGCACACACCCTTTCCTTCCTTCGTGAGAAATCAAGGAGACATCGAGAGCACCCTCCCCCGTCCCTGCCCAAGGCTTCGACTCTAATTCACACAAGATGTTCGATGTTCAACGGCCTCCTGTTCTCATTTGTGGTGTGGATCAGGATGAAAAGGTGGAGAGCAGTAGGAGTAGAGCTCTCTGGAGGGGTTTCATTAGATATTACAATCTAAGCTTCCTCCAAGGCTGGGGTCAAAGATGGCTCCTATTTTCACCTTATTTCATGGCCAGGGAGATAATCAACTTGCACTGATTCCATCTGGTTCACATGAAGATTTGCCTTTGTACCACGCAATGCAGCACAGGTCTCTTAACCCTGAAAAAAGAGGCAAATAAGAACCATGAGGGTGGAATTAAAGATTATTTTCCTAGGTTCACTCAAGTAGCTTGAATCTTAGTAATACAACCGGATGAAAGGATTGTTTTATTGCTCTCTACTTTAGTGGTTTTTGCGTAGCAGAGAGCACCATGTGACAATCTCATGTGCGCTATCAGTGAGTCGGTTGTCTTTGTACAGTCTTGCTGAGCATGATAATGCTAGCGTCACCGCCCCTTCTGTCCTCGTGCTCTACTTTTTGTCCTTCATAGGCAGTAGGTAATCAGATACAGTGGAGCGATTGTGGAGCAAACAACCCGAGGCAATCCAGCTGCACAGGAGTCCATTTTCAACCTTAAATGATGATGTCATCACACCCATGTGACAGGGTTGAGTTTCACAGTCAGATCAATTATTCACAGGGTTTAATTGGATCAGCTGAATCCAGATCGCACAAGCACAAGGGATTCATTTCCAGTAATAGCGGCTGCAAATAAACCCTGAGCCAGCACACAAGGCATAAGGCTTCAGATCAATATCCACAGTCTGCAGGCTCTCCAACTGTAAAAACGATACCCAAATGACAGTTAAAGTTACTTAAGGGAATCGTCTCGATGCTAAAGTATGCGTCTCGTTTTTAGACAAATCCCGACTGCTGCATGCAGTATCGGAAGAGGAGGGAGTGATGGGGTGCTGATCTCAGTGTGCAGGGTGAAGGCCAATCTGTGAGGATGCTGGCTGCATCCATTAATCACACAGTCAAGTACAGTGTCGTTCACAGCCTCTTAGTCATCACATAGTCCCCTGGCCTCGACTCCACTCCCGCCTTCAACTCATCAGGGGCCTCCCAGGCATAGGTGGCCTTTGTGCAGAACTAACCGGAACAGTACTCCCCTTATTAGCACTGGTTTCCAGTCCAGACTATAGCACAGAGAGCCTTCCATTCATGTGGTGGAGGCCTATATCTCTCTCTGGATATGTAGAAAGAGCAGCCCATTCATCTTTTAAGCAGGGGAGTCTCACGTGGCAAGGTCTCATTTCCACCCCCCAAAGTAAACACAGTCATCTCTGATTTCACATGGAGCCCACTTATTTATCTTGTCCTTTTCGCGTAAATGTTCACCAGCGTTTACCCCCCTCCGTGCTTGCACAGTCTTTGTTCCATTTGATGGATGAAAAATTATCGGTTAGGTAATGCTATGTACACTCCAGTGAATGGTCTTGTTAATCAGTGTAAGCACATTACTTGCTGAAAAGATTTATAGGATCCCAGGTAACCAAATTAAGAGAGCCTTAGGGCATGAATACACCTCTTTCATTCCCTCAGTGAACTCACGGGGTCCTGAGTGTCTTTTGGCAAGTTGTCAGACATGCTTGTGTGTAAAATAGGAACAAAAGTGACCCGAGCTGTGACCCTGCAGACATGTTGCAGCTTTGGAAAACATGACTGGGCTTGATTCAAAGCACACAAATAGTTACACACTGAACTTAGTGACCCTTGAGCTTTTATAGGCCACTCATTGGAATACTTCGATTTTTTAAAACTGAACCCAACTCAATTTTTTCAGTAGATTACAATTCTTAGGAAAACCTGAGTGAATGTAAAAAAATAATAATAAAATAAATAAAAAAACATTGTTATTATTAGCTTTATAAAAATGATATACATGTATAACATAGTTTAGATTCATTAATTATCATATTTCAGTGCTGTGAAAAATCACATGGTCCTACTACGTTACAGTTAGGCATGTGGCATACATTGTGACTTAAGCTACCAAATATGGTTCCTTGATCTATAAAGAAGTTCACTACTTTTAGGGGGAGCATGTGATCTTTTTGTCTGTCTTTTGAATGAGGTTCTCCAAATACTGGGAAAGTAGTAGTAATGCAAGCAAGATTCCATATCAGAGTTGAGCATTATTCAAAATCAATGAGATTCATGATCGATACAAGCAAGTGGGGGTGCTGATCAATGTTTCCCAGAGTCTGAATTTATTAATCATATGTGCCGAAGGGCCATCAACCAGCAGGTCCACATAGACCACACTGAGCTTGTGATGGGTGGCCTTTTGTGAGGTGCTCTACAGCCTGAAGAGACATGATGTGGAGACACAGCTAATCTGCTTTGTTCACCACTCAGCTGCGGCTCGAATAAGACTATTGATCGGAAAATGCATTGATTCAGTGCTCTGGCAGAGACTGGCCTGATTTGGCAGGTTGTTTGGGTAAGTGGTGGGTGGAGACAGGTCTGGATTTGGCATTATGAATGAATCCAATCAGTTTATTTCTGTAAAATTACTACTGTAGCCCATTAAAGTTCTTGCCATCCCATGTCATTGTTCCTGATGGTCGTGTTTATGCCATTGTGTCTGTCTATCGGTACCCATTTTCAGCTAAGCTTTAACAATGCAGTTAACTGGCATTGGACAGTTGACATTTTCAATATGTGTGTATTGTGAAAAAGGCATTATGTTAGCTCGGGAGAGACACGCATGTGGAATTTATTGGCTGGCCTGGCTCTATAATAATAAGGCAGTGTGTGAAGTGCTGAGTGTCAAAAGCAGTTGTTCTCTCATGTACTGAAATATGTGATTACATTTTGCGCTTGGGGAGTCAAGCGCAGTATGTGCCATAATGTTTAGTAATTCTTAAGGGACATCATCTATGGAAGTACTTGTATCGTAATATACCAGCGTGAACCGTTTTCAAAGTACCCTGAGAACCTATTGTGGGTATGTCTTTATTTGCTTGTATTTTAGCCTTGCTGGAGGCATAACAACTCTGAACCATGACATTTGAACATGAATATATTTCCATTAGCCAATGCCTTTGATCCTGAGAAAAAAACTACTTTGAGAACATAGAGCCCTGCGTATGAGCATAGGAGAAGAGGCACTGAGGATCATAGAACCTCCCATTGGGACCTTGGGAAATACTGCTCTGCCTGGGAGCACAAGAATCAGGGAACAAAAGAACCTGAGACTGTCAGAGGTCTTTAGGATAAAGCATCATTGGAACAGGGCTCCAAACATGGACACACAGAATGGTGGGAGCACAGGAGACTAGAAACGTGAGAACCTGCTTGGTAGTATGTCATCCTCAGAGCACTGGACTCTACAAGGGGGCATAGGATCCTCGGAATAACAGAACACCGAACGCCTCCACGGCAGCATAGGATCCTGGGAACATGGGCCCATTCTGGGGGCCCATCCAGGGTGCGTAGGACCTTGGAAATCTAAAGTTGGACCAATAACAGAAAGTTAGTGAACTTGGCTGATGTTATGACTGTGTGGTCCATTTTGTGACACAAACTTGCCCTTGAATTGACCACGAGTATCACTTCCAAAATCATCCAAATTAGACTGACTCAGATGGATTGGGCCGTGAAAAAAAAATGTCGATGTAGACTTTTGCAGAAGATCTCAATAGAGCCACACCTTGTTTCACTGACGTTAACAGCGCCTCCCATAGTAAAGAGTAAAGTAGATTTTATAACAAACATGACCTGACAGGGGAAAAGACTTGGATAAGAGGGCATGAATAGTCAGAACTGACATTAGGTTAAATATATTTGAGCTGCAGAAGTGAAGTGGTGCAAAAGGGAGCTCAAATGGAACAGACAAGCCTCAGTTTCTCCGGGGCGATTATGAAACTAGCCTTTACAGTAGAATGATTCCCCATTCTGATGTTTTCATGAAACGCTTCTATTTCTAGACTATCCTCCCTTCAACCCTGGCTAAGCAGGCACACAAACATCAGAACATACTCAGCGCACTGAGCGTCAATTTGAGGTTGATTGTGGATGACAGCTCTAGCCATCTGAACATGTTAAGAGCACATAACAAGTGTGTACAGCTGATATGCACACACAAGAACATACATGCATGCCTGCACAAAGTGAATGAAAAAAAATAGAAGCAAGGTTTTCTATATCAATGAGACTGCAGGAAGTCGATGGTTTTGCGCAAAAGCAGATGGTCTCTACAGTCACTGTGCATCCACTCACACTTTGGCACATAGCGCAATCTTTTAGGTAGATGAAGGGGGTGTGTATGAAAGGATGGAAATAAAGTGAGGGCAGATGAGGAGGGGTACTGGTGTAAAACCCTGTTATGCAACCCCTTTTCTGGCGAAGTGCTTGTTTGTAAAATGGAGGCGAAAACAGCTTTGCAAATAGCACTTGATGTCCTGAGGGTCCTTGTCTCCCCCAATCACGTCGCTTTGTCCTGCTCTCTCCGGCGTGCTTGTTGCTAAGCAGATGATGTGACTCAGGAACACATGCCGCCATTCTTTTAGTGTCAGCGTGGAGCAGACTTAGTGATAGTGCTGCTCTGCCTGCATGCTGCACGCTGATGTTTCCTGGAACAAATTAAACCAAGCCGCTTTGTTGTATTCAACACACTTTGGGCGTCTGTGCGTCAGCTGCTCTCATAAAAGCTGTGAGAAGCTGAAATTTTGCTTGAGGTTTCCGTTTATATCTTCTCCGTTCATTTTCGAGAAAGGCAAGTGTTTCCAGCAACTTTGGGTGGGGTTGGCACTCATGGGGGTTTCCTCTGTGGTGAGTCGAGTGTTTATGGGTCTGGTTCTGTTTCCTGACTCTCAGATAAAGACCACCCACCAAGGCCTCATCACTCCATAGCAATCAGCAGTTAATGATATCTGAGGAGCAGAGGTGGGTAGTAACGCATCCATAAACTGTCAGAGTACTTTAAAAGCACCGTACTTTTTACTTTTACTTGAGTATTTATGTGAAGAAGGAGCGATACTTTTACTCCGTGACAATGATCGACATCCCGTTCGCTACTTTTATTTAATCATTCTTGCGTGTGCGCGTCTATTATTAGACTCCATCTTCGACTTCCGCATAGGGCGCTAGTTGCGCCAATCAAATGGGATCAGTAATGTCATTTGACTCCAATTCACCAATCACACAACACAAGGCTGTCACATGAGCGTGCATGTAGCCTTCGCGAGCCAATCAAAATGACTCATTTTTCACCAATCAGATGACACAAGGTAGTCACATCACTGTGCACGTTGCCTTCGCGAGCCAATCAAAATGACTCATTTTGGGGGGGGAAACAGCCGCGCGACTGTGTTTATTTTACAGACTTGAAAAAACAAAAGCTTTGTCATGCAGCTCTTAAATTGTGACTGCCCAAACTTGGATATTTCAGCCCACTTCTAACTTGAGAAAACACCTTGCGGTAAGTTGTAGATGTTTCTATTGTTGTTTTGGGAGTCGATATGGCAAAATTAGCATTAGCCCTATGGTGTCGCACACACACACACAATCACTCAATCTTTCCAGCAAACAGCTTCTTCATGAAGTCATTTAAGTGACTAAAGCAAATCATGTTTCTGTAGTTATAAAATTAAAATGGTGGCAGGTGTGCGTCGACTCCCATATATCAATACTTTTTTATTTTAGTTGATGTTCATGCTCTGATTTAAAAAATAATAATAATCAGAAGTTACTTTACTTGAGTAGTTTTTTCATTGAGTACTTTCTTACTCTTACTCAAGTAAATATTTGGGTCACGACTATTTACTTTTACGTGAGTCATATTATTCTAAAGTAACAGTACTCTTACTTGAGTACAATATTTGGCTACTCTACCCACCTCTGCTGAGGAAGAACATGTTGGCAAAACAGAAACATATGATACATGAAAGGTTTTTTCTTTTGTGCTAAACCTTGTTAACATACCATTACTTACACAGTGCCAACCATCCATCCATCCATTTTCTGTACCGCTTCTCCTCACTATGGGAGCGGGCGTGCTGGAGCCTATCCCAGCTATCTTTGGGCGAGAGGTGGGGTGCACCCTGAACTGGTCGCCAGCCAATCCCATATAATCACATATAAACAAACAACCATTCACACTCACATTCACACCTACAGGCCAATTTAGAGTCTTGAATCAACCTAGCATGCATGTTTTTGCGATGTGGGAGGAAACAGGAGTGCCCGGAGAAAACCCACGCAGGCACGGGGAGAACATGCAATCTCCACAAAGGCGGGGCAAGGATTTGAACCCCGGTCCTCAGACCTGCGAGGGAGATGTGCTAATGGTGTGTCATCACCATGCTGCCCAGTGCCAACCCATCCATCCATTTTCTGAGCCCCTTCTCCTCACTAGGGTTGCGGGCGTGCTGGAGCCTATCCCAGCTATCATCGGGCATGAGGCGGGGTACACCCTGAACACCATGGTGGCCAGCCAATCGCAGCCCGTGCCAACCATTTTTGATAAATACAACATGTGTCCCCTCAGGGCGGGCTATTAAGAATGTCAATTGTAGCTCATGCTATGCCTTTTATCTTCAGTTCTCTACTAAATATAGTTCTTTTCTGAGGTTAATCCCAGCTGAAACTAGGTGAGTGTGTACTCTGAGCCAGAAAAGTTCAATGTGAGATTTTTCAGTTAGGTCAGGCATTACCATTGGTGGCGGTTTGTGGGCAAAGACAGAAGATGCAGTGGCTGTATTTCATTGTTAGCACACAGCCATGGCTAATGGTAATCACGCCTGGTGTGAATGGGAGGCGTGTGTGTGTGTGTGTGTGTGTGAGAGAGAGAGAGAGAGAGAGAGAGAGAGAGAGAGAGAGAGAGAGAGAGAGAGAGAGAGAGAGAGAGAGATGCATTATTTAAGAGTAAAAACGGTCAGACAGAGGCCCAGAGGTGGTGGGGTAGTATTGATTGTGACAGAGGAGACATGCACACCTCTACTAAGTGTCTGGGGCTTCTTGCAAGGCCCCAACAAATCACCTTTATTGCTCCTGCATTGGAGTCTCCCCAGTTAGAAGCCTATCAGGCAAAGCAGCTAAGCAGAGATAGCCTGTGGCAGTCCAACCACAGGCTTTAACACTATCAATTGATCATCATCACCAGTCCCTAAGAAACTAAAACAAGAGGGCCTAAGAAAACTAAGGAAGGCAAGTAGCTCAGGTAGACTCTGTCAAACAGAGTGGAAAAACCCAGTTGGATTTTATTTTGTAATAGTCCAAGCATCTGCTGTGTGCAGCGCAAAATTGAAAAATGTATGGCGGAAAGAGAGAAGAAAAGTAATGAGGAAAACTTTCGGAAAGAGGTCGGATGAAATGTGCCCCCCTACTTTGTGGCTCCCTCCCTCCTCCGGCACATTCCTCTTCCCTCAGCAGATTTGGCATGGCCCACGGGAGGTGGCGGCAGCAGCACAGTAATCTTTTCAAAAGGGCGGATTTGAGCGGACGCCAGGGCACCCGGCCAACTATTTCTCATTTGGAGCTGGCCTGGAGATGACCCTCCTGTTGGAGCACTCGCTCTTATAGGAAAAACAAAAGCGCCAGCGCCGAGTAAGGGAGCACCTTGGCAACATTGCTCAGCTGGGAACAGACGAGCAGAAGGAAAACAGGGAAACTGCAAGCCAGCTCCAGGAACATCTGCACCGCCTTCCTGTGTAAAAAAAAAAAAATAATCATAATAAACTTAATACTGTCTGCTAGTGCCCTAGGGATGCTAACAAAAACATGGGAGGGCTGTGTTTAATTCTTTTTTTCCTGGAACTGTCTGGATGTCTTTTTTTCCTTTGTCCATTTCCCTCTCTGTCAAACAATTTCCTGAGCCCAACACCCCCACTGCCTCTTTGCACTCACTGCAAGCCCACCCTCAGCTTGGGAGGAACTGGTCTAGGTGGCTGTTATGCTTGCTCAATGATGGATGGACAGGAAAACTAAGAATCTAAGTGCAGCATTCCTGTGTTTGCAGTGGGGGTGGATTGAGGCACAAGGGGCAATTCCAAAATGTTTTTTTAATCACTGTATGTTTGACAGCAACCACACTGATCTCCATCCAAACCTGCGGTTAACCCCCAGACAAGTAAGACAAGCAGTAAGCTTCATGCTAAAGTAACAGAAAAGAGGGCAATGGGTAAAAAAAGGCAGACACGACTTAGTCGGTAGCTAAAAGTCTTTGTGAGTCAGACTTTAGACATCAAATTCCATATGCTGGGTCCAGATATCGTGACTGCATGCGATGTTTACTGCCACAGTCAGCCCTGGCTTGGCCACAGGACCAACAACACACTCCTGAGGACAACAACAAAGAAAACCCTTATGTTTTCCCTCTAAACCTGCTTCCCACCCCCACACATACACACGACTCACCACCAAAAAAAAAAAGCACGCACACACACAAACGCTCCAGTAAAAACTCATCACACATCTGCCAGATCCGCTGAGGCCTGCCTCCAATTATCCGCCCACCACGCTGGAATCCCAGGCAGGCTGTGTCCGACAGAGCGTTTGATGTTGCCACGCAACATTTGACGGAGAACAGGGTGGCTTTGAAAATCAGAGTGTAAACTTGCCTGCCAAGGATTGACGTGAAGAAAGAAGGGATAGTGGTGGTTGAAGGGGGGAAGAACGGGGGGTGGAAGCGGGTGCTGCTGCCATTGGGGAGACAAGGAAAATGCCACTAGATGGAAAGCAGCTGCGTATGGTTGAGAAACATTTCTTTAAATGGGCCCAAATGTGGCACAGGCCGATCAAACCTCAGGCGAGTGGTTAGCATTTTATCTTCTGGTGGCTTTTTTTGGTGTAGAACTGCATCTAAAGTCATGTGAAATAACAGAACTTCTGTGTTTACATATGCAGAAAGAGAGATTCACAACATACAAGGGTGTCTAACAATGGAGTGTAGAACTGATTCTAATATATGTATGCATGTACTGTATGCATGCATGTATTTATTTGTGTATATGTGTATGGAAATACATATATATTCATATGCTGGGCAAAATTTGGAGTTATGGTGAGTTTTTATTTGTTGAATGGATATCTTTTTAGCTAGAAATGATTATTTTTTTCATTTCCATAGTGTCAGGATTCAGGTTGCAAGTTGGGCCCAGATGCAGAGAGGACAGGGAGGTGAGTTTGTGAACGAATGTTTATTGTAGATTGGAAGCAAACAAAGGAACTCTGAGAACTAGATCCGGGATTGGAAGGCTTCCAACGAGGACCGGTCTGGCAGGGTAGGAGTCCGGGTTGTCGGTGGGCCGCAAGAGGTGAGCACTGGTTTGCAGGGAGCAAGGGCAGATGGCAGACGGGGGACAAAGAACAAGAATGAGGTAGCGATAAAATTCCAGGATCTTCGGGAAGCAAAAGACAGACAAGGTGGCTAGGCTACGAACTCGACGTAGAGCGTTGATAGTCTGTCGACGAGTTGGAGTCCCACAGCGTCTTAAGAACAGTCAGGCATAATTAGGAAGATAAGGTGCAGCTGCTGGACTCCAACACGTCAACTCGGCAAAGCACTCATGACACACACACACAAACACACACAACACACAACGGCTGAAACAGTAGCCCTGACACATAGTTTTTTTACAGTGGGCATTTTGAGGGCACACTTTCTTGTGTTTTAGTATAGCAAAGCAACATTTTACATATTAAATTCAATGGTTCTCAAACCCTTTACACCGACTTCCACCGAGAAATATACTTAGATCTCAAAGTACCACCACCATGACCAAAATTAAAATACAGCAGGCTAGTACGCTAAGTGTTATAAAAGTATCTGTATAAAGTATATAAATGTATATTTAATATCATTGTAAGCCACTGTAACATTATGTGGTAGTAGGAAAATAAAACAATCTAGTTAAATAATGATTTGATTAAAATGTATTGCACATAAAATCTATCTAAACATTTTGCCTAAATAATTGTTTAGAAAAACAATTCTTAAAGATTAAATGCTAATTTATTGATCTTAAGTTAAATACAACTGAACTGTACTTTGGCACTAATTCTTTCACATACCACAAGAGGGAGCCTGCTTACTAGTGGTGCACGTACCACACATGTAAAAAGTCACCAAAGGAAGGCTGGCAATTGCACCACCTCCAGGAATTTAAGACATGGCAAGTCACCGCTCTTGTTCCATATATCAATCATTGTAAGTTGATTTGCATTATGCAGAATTTTCTTCCATCTTTTCTTTCCACTTGCATTGGGACCAAGTAAAGCAGTGTCCCACCAGATGGCGCTGCAGTAAAAAAAAAAAACAACAAATTGCTGTGTGTGACTGTGGATGGCACTTTGTAGTACATATTACTGCCACCTATAGGACTGTAGGGGAAAAGCTTTAGCTGACATGTCATTTTACAAACCAATAACATCGACATGTTTAGGGGAGTTCGGCTTGGGTGGAGGTCTGTGCTCTAAGTGCCATTCGAGTTTATTTATGTGTTAATCTGTTTGTTTGTGTGAAGGATTACACAAAAACTACTTAACTGATTTCCACAAGACTTTGTGAAGATTAGTTCTTGGTGCGGCTCAGGCTAAATGTGCACTAGCCTACTGTATTTTCTGCCCAGTTTGGTTAACAGGCCTTGATGGAAGTCCGTGCTCTTGTTTCTTGTGCTATGGTTAACAATGTGAAGTTACAGCAGTGTCATTTGAAATGTCGTCCACACTAATCATTGTTTCAGAGCACAACGAGGACTGTAAAGTGAAACCACTGCACTTTGCTCCCCAGGCAAATGAGGTCATCTAGTTTCAGTTTGTTTGGAGTCGTTTACCATTAAAGTATCAACACAATCATCAGGAAAGGTGCGACTGTCACGAGAAGCAGCTACACCTCAACATACAATGACCTGCTCACATGAAACACAACAATTACAGTAGAGGAACAGCATTCTTTCCCATGACTAGCAATAGAGCGACGTAAGGTAAGCCGAATTAGTTGCATCGCAAACAAATCTACAAACAATGTTCTGTCTATTTTAACCTTTACCTGCTCCAGTTTCAATTTCTTTGAGGCATTTTAACTGAATGTTCCTAAAATGTCCACAGGCAATGGCGTCACATTGTAATGATAACATTAACCTTCATTCATAACTAAAAACATAAAGCCACACCTATTCCCCCAGACTGTTTACAAAGTAAACAGTGACACTGGCAGATGATCCACCGCACCAATACTGACTGAGTTTCACTGTTGTCATGCAAATGAACATCACGCACTATTACTCAAACATTTAAACAAGCTCAGCAGGATTTTTGTACTTTACACATACACATGAACTGAGCGCTTAAAAGACAGTGACAGGTATTCCAAAAATGACTTTCTCGAGATGGAAAAAGAAAAAAAAAACAGCGAAGGCTGTATTAAATCAGTACCATTTCAGTTGTGGTGAGGTCAGACCATGTGGTGTATAATTAACATGAATGACTTGCACAAGGCAGCAAAGGGAAACTGTAACTTGACTATACACACCCACTGTTGTCTCCAGTGATACATGAGCATCTCCTGACTCTTTGTCTCACTCTACTTAAGCTACATATATTGTTGCAAACTCTCTTCCGGACCAAAATAGTAAAAAAAAAAAAAAATTTAAAATCACACTGTCCCCTCAAGCTTCTCAAAACGCCACAGTGACCACGGTTCACACTGGCCTAATCCACAGACAGTCAACATGTGACCTGCTTAATGTGGGGCTTAACCCACAGCAGAAGTCACAAGGAAGGAGAGTACTGTGGTGATTGTAGGCCTGCAACTCATAAGTGGTAGTTGTAAATTAAAAGAAAATCAACCAGCCAAAATACAAACTCAAAAGATTCTGAAAATAAAGATTTTGCGAAAGAAAATGCAGAAGCCCGAGGTTAGTAAGAGGTTTAGTAAGTGACATACGTGCAAGTCAGCAGTTAGTCTCATGTCTTAACCTTCAGGTTACTGTGGCAAAAATCAAGCAAGTCAACTACTAAACCAACTAAATGTCAAGCGAGTCGAGTCAAGTTCGGGTTAAGCAAGTCGTAACCCAAATCATGCTCAGTTGCACATATACCGTATATATTTCTATAGCCTATATTCGCACATTAGCCACTTTGCGACCAGTTTTAGCATGCATCAACGCGATTTGTAGTTGTGCAGTTATACAAGCTCCCAAACCGTTTATTTTATTGTCTTATCAATTAAACACATAATCAACATGAATCTTTGTTCATGTTTAACAAGCTATTGGTTAGCTAAACTGTGAAGTTGACATAGTTTTTTTTTCTACCTGTTGTGTGTTTTGTATAGTAATGTACGAAGTTCGATGCTTGCAGTTGTGCCTCTCATCTTTGGGTTGGAAAGCTTGCTTCTTCTTGTTTGCTTTTTCTCAATTTAATCCAAAACACATTCAAATGTACAACCCCAAGTCCAATGAAGTTGGGACGTTGTGTTAAACATAAATAAAAACAGAATACAATGATTTGCAAATCATGTTCAACCTATATTTAATTGAAGACACTACAAATACAATATATTTAATGTTCAAACTGATACATTTGATTGTTTTTAGCAAATAATCAATAACTTAGAATTTTATGGCTGCAACACGTTCCAAAAAAGCTGGGACAGGGTCATGTTTACCACTGTGTTAAATCAACTTTTCTTTTAACAACATTCAATAAACGTTTGGGAACCGAGGACACTAATTTTTGAAGCTTTGCAAGTGGACTACTTTCCCATTCTTGCTTGATGTACAGCTTCAGCTGTTCAAAAATCCGGGGTCTCCGTTGTCGTATTTTACGCTTCATAACGCGCCGCACATTTTCAATGGGAGACAGGTCTGGACTGCAGGCAGGCCAGTCTAGTACCCGCACTCTTTTACTACAAAGCCATGCTGTTGTAACACGTGCAGAATGTGGTTTGGCATTCATTCATCTTCCGTTCCGCTTCTCCTCACTAGGGTCACAGGCGTGCTGGAGCCTATCGCAGCTATCTTCGGGCGAGAGGCGGGGTATACCCAGAACTGGTCGCCAGCCAATCGCAGGGCACATATAAACAAACAACCATTCGCACTCACATTCACACCTGCGGGCAATTCAAAGTATTCAGTTAACATACCATGCATGTTTTGTGGATGTGGGAGGAAACCGGAGTACCCGGAGAAAACCCACGCAGGCACGGGGAGAACTGTCACCTGGCTGGCGACCAGTTCAGGGTGGAGCCCGCCTTTTACCTGAAGTCAGCTGGGATAGGCTCCAGTGCCCCGTGACGCTAACCAGGATAAGCGGTGTTGAAAATGGAATGGAAAAAGTACTTTTAATTACATGGCCTATGCTACTGCTCACTGTTCAATTTGTGCTATTGAGGTGTAGTTTTTAGGGCAAGTGACACTGTTTAAAACGTCACAGTAATTCCGACACGTCCACTCCGAGAACCCCTTGGAATTTCGGCCCGTACGAGCTGATTGGTGAACATTTTTAAATTTGCCTTTGTAGTCAATCAGAGAAGGGGTTCCCCGAGTAGCAGACGAAATTAAAGGGGCGAGGAAATATGTTGAGAAATAATGAAGTTATACTATCTTACTCCATTTTAAAGTCATTTTGACCAGGTTTTCTGTAGGTGATATTCCCCCAAAAAGTGTGTTATTATTTAGGCTGTTATGGATCTCCAGACATGTGCCCTCACTCGCCCTTTCAAAATGGCGCATGCACTTTATGAGAGCAGCGTGGCCAACTCTCCCCACGCCGAAAGAGAAATAAATAAATATATAGAGAGGTAAGCAAATCATGTTTGAAAGGATTTACCCAAAGGACATCAGCTGACTAACTAAAGCTGCTCTTGGCCCTTCCAGCGGTCACCATAGCAACAGACCTTCCAAATCTGGCCACTGCCAGCCTTGCTCCATCACAACGAATCCCATTGATGCGTCTCTGGAATGTGTCGGCCTGTTCCTAGGGGAAACCTGGGGCCATTTGCACAGCTGCTCAACAGGGGGTGAATGTACAGTTTGAGTGTTGCCTTCACTGCACGCATGTGAATGAATGTGTACTACACAGTAGCAAAAATTCTGCACCCAAAAATTTTATGGTCTGCAGAATTTGAATATCTCTCCTCAAAACGTGTAAATATGCCTTAGTTATTGCGCATATAGTAATTAAGTGCCTGAAATGAACACAACATGAGAGAAGAAGATGTGTACTGTCATTATTGGCTTTTACAGAGGCTTAAAAACAATTTAGTGTTCCATCTGCATAGTCTTATGCTTTTACCTCATTAAGATGTGATTGCTATTGTCAAACAAATGGAATATCATCGTCAAAAATGAATAGAATCTCTGCGTAATTCAGCTATTCAATATTAAGTTAATAAATGTATGAAAATAAAGACTCAAGGGGGTCTTGATGTCACACTACAGTAGTGAGGACGAGATGCTATGTGCTGTACTGCACATCTAGGATAACTCATGAATTAACAAGCCTAATGAGAGAAAACTTAAGCTATGCAGGTCAGTCATTTTGTCTGCTGATGTTTTGTGTGCTAATAATTAATGAAAGATGATGTCAGGGGAGAGCACCGTCTACTGCATAAGCTGTGTGACTCCTGAATGAGGCTGAGGTATGTCACAGCGATATAGGTTAGTCATGGTGTGTGGAGCTAGGTAATGATTCTTTACACGTGAATTTATAAATGAGACATCTATTCTGGAGAGCAAGTTATAATATTTAGTGACTCTAATCAATCAACTATTGATCTCGGTGCCTTGTTGTGGTTGTTTGAGCAATGACTGGACAAGCAGAAAACAGTACGACTTTTGTGTGAGGCCCCCAGTCCCCGTGTAACCTCCCTCGATCCGACGTGGCGAGTAACACAAGCGCAAAGTCACGAGCTGCCCTCTTTCCCCTTTTAAGCAGGTAAGACCAGCTGTCACCATGGTTACGAGCCACAACCATGCCCCATCTCAAGACAGGGCGGGGCTGGAGTGTGTGTCCCAATCACAAAGACGTCTCAATCACACAGGCTGCACACAGGCAATCTCTTTTTCTCGCCACGAGATTTAACCATCTCCCTGCCACTCTGCTAAATGCCGCAGGGCACAATAAACAGCCTGTAATGGCCAGCAAAACAGCAGCTATACTGTTACAAAATGTGCATCTTCTTCATAATACTTCCCACTTTATTTCCACCAGGAGGCTTCGTATAGTAAGATGGCAAGACTTTCTACATTATTTCGGAGTCTGTCTTTGAGAATATGCGCTCATTATCCAGAAAAAAAATTAAAGATGCCCTAAGATTGGAAGCATATAATTGTCCAAAATGTTTTACAGGAAGAACTAGCAGGGACATGCGGTCAGGGGAGGCGGAGTCGCACCTGTATGTGAAGGTAGACGACTGGGTAGCACATCTGTTGTGTGGAGTCTGCATGTTCTCCCCGTGCCTGCGTGGATTTTCTCTGGGTACTCCAGTTTCCACCCACATCCCAAAAACATGCATGGTAGGTTAATTGAAGACTCTAAATTGCCCGTAGGTATGAATGTGAGTGCGAATGGTTGCTTGTTTGTATGTGCCCTGCGGTTGGCCGGCGACCAGTTCAGGGTGTACGTTGGAGGAAACCGGAGTACCCGGAGAAACCCCACGTAGGCATGGAGAGAACTTGCAAACTCCACACAGACGAGGGCGGATTTGAACCCGAATCCTCAGAACTGTGAGGCAGATGTGCTAACCGGTCGTCGACCTTCACATACACATACCTTCACTTAAATGAACATAATATTTTGGCCGAAATTACAAATCACTCTTCGCACAACACAGTAATTTAATGAAAAGCCTTTTAAATATGTAAGAAATTGCAATTGCTAATACACTCATTCTAAACGGCTGGAAATAGCGTTCTTTATGGCCAAATATCGTGTGTGTAAAAGTTTGGCTGCTAATATAATGGGAAATACGCCACTGTTTGGCTAATAAATGTGTAAATCTGACTGTCAGTGCCTCAACGAGCCATGAACCTCACCCCGCGTCACTGGGAACAAGCATACACCTGATTGATGAATTTATTGATAAGGGGGCCTGTCCGAAGACTTTTGACCAAATAGCATATAAGCTGTATGTTATTCAACATTCATGGTTAAAAGACACCGTCATATTATCATGATGTGTTGACTCATTTAGTCCTGTTTGGTGGCCTCGCCGGACTATGACACTGTGTGGAGTAGCAAAATGCCCAGCCAGGAAAGCAACACAGTCTTCACACAGTACGTCTCCACTGGTCTGAGAGTATGAAAATATGCTGTTGTGAAACAGCATATTGCTTGTCCTTGGTAGTTTCGGCGATTCTGATCGCCACTAGTCTTAAAAAAAGGGCTACAAGGGCAGCGCTGTGAAATGAAACTCCATCTTCGCCGCCAAAATGTCATGTCCAATCATACGCAGACAACAACTGTGTGACAAGAACTTTATTTTCATCGAAGTTGCATAATACAATACGTACCAAGAGCGCAACACTTGTGCCGCTTAACGATACTGACGTCAGTGTGTATAACCGTATTTGACCACAAAAGACAACAGTACCACAATCACTTGCAAAATATGCAATTCTATCCTCGAAATAAAATAAAAGCACAAGTGAAACAGAAACAGTGACACAGACAAATGCTTAATACTTTTTTTTTTTATTTTTTTTTTTAGCTTGGCTACGATGTCCCGTCATCCAGCACACTATGTTATGGAATACAAGAGAAGATTGGAGAAAATGAAGACATTTGCTTTTATTTGTCTCCAAAATGCCGTGGTGTGAAACCGGCCTGTGGTACAAAAATGTTTGGGGAAAAAAATGTCTGTACTGTGCTGAAAAAATAGCAAAAACATAATTGATTAATGGAGTACAACTCAACTTTCCTCACATTATAATCGACTATAAAAAATCTGTAGTTGTTCAAATCTTAGTGTTAATGTCATGTTCCGATAACAAATTCAACGAGTTGGTGTTGCTACGTTAATCTTTGTTGAGTTTTCTCCCCATTAGTCGGTCTGCCTACCCATCCATTCACTAACTCTGTTAGATTGTTTCCATGGCAACTAAGAGAAGGGAGCCTGCTTTGAAATGTGATTCCTTCATAAAAATACAATGAATCCTATTCATATGGAGAATTCATTGCCAAGAGTGTGTGACTAGAATTCACATCCACCTCGATAGGCGAGCTAGGAGATATTGCAACAAAACAGATTCCAAATAGATAAGCTATAACAATAACAAAATAATCAAATGGAAGCTAGCGTTCTTATATTTTCCAAGCCTTACAATTAGCATTTACTAATTGGCAACACACTGTACATACACAATCCTAATAACACAATATAAACACTCTTTGAAATGCAAAGCGCTTTGTCCTGAGCATAAAAGACGTTACGACAGCAAAATACTGTATAAATTCCCCATAATGCTGCACTCATCAGCATTATCATTATTCGTGAATAAGGAGACGGAGCAGTCGCCTGTTGATGAGTGTGCAGGATGATTCACTTCTCAGCCCAGCCCACTTGTCCTCACGCATAAATTAGTTCTTTGTTTCTGCATGAAGGTGATTCTGCAGTGATTGTTTGTTATATTTCTGTTGGCCGAAGGATGACCTTGTGGCATTGTCACGGCGCGCTTAGCACGTTTTTATGGTTCACGGCACCGGGTTAATTGGATTTTGTCATTTCCTGAGAACCAAGGTAACAAGGTAGAGTTGTTCAGTAACATTGTCAATAAGCCATTTTTTCCACCCAATTGTTCAAATTCACTTTTTAATATCCTTTTTTTTAATGTTTGTTTGGTTTTTCTTTGGGGGTGGGGGGTTAAGCAGCAGAGTGCCAAAATCAGCATACCGCAGGGGTAAATACAACCAAAATACATGTTGGAATAATCTTTGAATATGGTCTGCGCATCTACTGTAAATGTTGTTGGGTGTAATTGCATGAGCATGAAGTAACTGCCTGTGCGCAGGGAGTGCTGTGTCCATGTGAACTGATGGGTGAATCATTTTGGTGATAACACACAAGCTGTTCACTTTTTGCAAATGACGGTCAGCATGGAGAGCCAAAGCAACTGTGACGAGTAGCATGTAATTACCATGGCTTAGTGCCCCCAGGAGCTGGACGGTCTCATGCAGGCCTCCATATAAACAACAGCAACAACATTTAAATGTCCTTGAGTGTGTCACTGGGCCTGCAAACGCTCCTCTAGCTGAGGCTTTCCGATTTCGTTGTGAATTTGGTGCCTGTGTTACTACAGTAACTTTAGAGGCGCCGGGAGCAAGCAAAGTCCCGAGGAATGGAGCAAGAACTACTGCTTCATTGCTGTTTTTAAACACATGGATGCTGTGCAGCTGGAGTGGCAGAAATGCTCAGAGAGAACGAGGCGCCGCGTGATGACGGCGGTGGGGGATGAGTGGGATATGAAAGGAGGGACTGTTGAAGGTGCCAACAGCATATCAACAACCACCTGACGGCAGGAGGTGATAGCTGGAGGCGTTCACTTCCTCCCTACATGTTCTGTTTTCCAAAAGTGTGCCGAAAAAGAGAGGGAGAGACTGTGCACGTTTGAAATCATGCGGGATGAACGCAATGAAAAATTGATGCGGCCGGCCGCCTGCAGACTTATATAAGTTTCCCTGCATGTAAGAATCTATGAATATGTCTGCAGTGCTTCGTTTACAACGTGTGTGGATGTTTCACAGGTCTGCACAGCTGGTGTGTGGAGAGATAAAGGGGGAGTCTGTCTCTCCCTCTTTATCTGATAGAGGACCTGATTGGAATATTAATGCACGATGCAGATTAAGTTATGCACTAATGCAGATTATTCAATCACTGATCTGTAAAGAACTATATGTGAATAAAGTGAAAGAGTGCTAGGAAACTGTTCTTATTGCGTTTTTATGACCACATTCAAAGACAAATATGTGACAGGTGAACATTATTTTGTCCCTTGAGATGTGTAACAGAAATAGCTTCCCGTCATGGCCTTGTTTCGTCACCGACTCATTTATCATACGCTGCAGCACATGCTCGCTGCTCCGTGTTGTACGGGTACAGAGCAACCCACCAGTATAAATCATTCACCTGCACAGAAAAACAGGACCAGCAGAAAAGCTGTCATTGAATAATTACCATTAAATAGTAAAACCTTCAAAATAAGGGACATCGCAGCGTTGTGAGAACTGATAAGAATGAATGTGCGCCCCACTAAGTCAACATGTTTTGCTTATTTTGTCTTTTGGGTGTGCAGACACATCCATCCAGTAAGACAAGGTAATTTTGTTTGTCCTGCTCACACACTGTAAATAATTCTGTCTTCGTGACTGCGCGAGTGTCTGTGTGTTGCTGACAAGAAAATGAATGAAGACAATTGTGTCACCCACACAATGCATCCCTTCTGCTGTGACCGTGTTTACCATGGCAACTGCCTCCCCATCCTGCAGCATCACTGCCGCCCGATAAGTGGCCACCCATGACAACGAGATGAGAGAACAAAGACGGTTTTACTCCACCCGTCTACAAAGCGCTTGCTTCACAACAACAGTTGTAAAAGAACATTTGAACACCCTGTGTATAAATGTGCAGCTGAGCAGGCTGTCAAGCATTGATATGCTACTGAGGGTTTGGTGCAAGGTGAGCCGCGTAGCTTGGTGAAGCTATTCACTGCAGTGCTCTTCGCTGGAGCCATGCCAGTTTCATTTGAGAGCGCCATCAGCCTTGTAAGCTAAGACCGTAGACACTAGACCCTGACCAGCTCAAATGAATGGGATGTCTGTTCCGCTTAAAACCACAAGCCCTGTCTTCTACTCTGATGCGCCTATGTGTGGACTCTAAACAGAGAGGACATATCCAATCCAAAGGTGAGGGGTGATAAAATCCCCCCGACACGTACACACGTGCGTATGCACACACACACACACACACACACACACGCACACTCTCACTGAGAGAAAGAGAGGGGACATCTGTTCAATGATAGTTGATTCTTAATCTGGTCTGTGTAATTGCTCTAAAGCAGAGGTCATCACTGATTTCAGTACTGCAGCGTGCCTCAAGCATGTGGGTTATCTCCTTTGCCTTTTCAATTTGCACACCTCCAGTGTTCTGAAATGTGCTTGCACAAACAGATACTGTACATGTGCAAATGAAATGGGCAACTAGCTTGTGGAGATGAATAGATATGTCAGCAGTGCCAGTGCAACCTTAGCCTCACCACAGATCATCTACCCTTCTTGGATGAGGTTGAAAGGTTGTTTATTTCTAGCTAGGAGCCTGGGGTGTTGCCATAGTAACCTTTCATGGGGGTTCTGGCACTGGCAGCACTTGGGTGGAGTTTGGCGTGCCTGGGAGGCAGCAGGCACACAGGTGCCCGGGCCTGAGCAGCTGTCAGATAAAGAGTGGTTTGTCCCCCACTAGCCACCAACGTGCATGTCAATCACCCTCACCCTTTTCACTCCCTGTCTTCTCTTCCCCTTTTTCCTTTGTAGCCTGTGATCAGGGATTGGATTTGCTGGTAGAATGGCGGAGGCAGGAAGTGTCCGGAGGCCCTGCGGGGTCCAGGGGTCCCCAGGGCCTGAGCACCAGGGCTGTCCGCAGCGCACTTTGTTTTCTTGGCCGTGCGTCATGCCTGGCCTGACCTGGACCTGCAATCAGTCTTGACTCTCATCACGGTCTGCGTGTCATGCAGCCCACGTCGAAACAGCCCAGGACGATTGATCACAGAGAATGAAGTCCAGCCTGGATACAGCCCAGGGCACAATGGCATCACGCATGTGTCCGTAAATTACTAAAATGACCCCGTCTTTTCAAAAGCAGGATTATGACCTCTGAACCCACCTGATCGATCCATTGAGAACACAGGATTTCTACTCTATTTGATACTCTTGACATGAAGATCAGTAGCTGGAAATTAAGACGACAACAATCAACTAAGCCCAATTACATCATCTGTGCTTGGTCCTCAACTTTGCACTCAACACATCATCTCGTCAACTAGTGCATGGAAAAAGTGCACATAAATAAAGCAGTATTTTCTTAACTTTGCATACCATTTGTATTGATTAGTTGGAAGCTTTGCAAATATATTTAGTATTTTGAATAAAGAAGGAGTCCATAAAAATGGGGGCCTTGAGGGAAGAGAAAAGTCATGAAAATATTATTCTTAATTCGAAGGGGTGGGGCCCAAAGTGATTTTTTTTCATCAAGCTCCAAATTCCTGGGAGCGGCCCTGCCCATAAACTGTTAAAACTGGTGAACTCATCAATTTTATTCTCTTTTATGAATGATGAATACATATTACGCTGACATATGCCTTACTGTACATACTATTTGCACAATTGATCACAGTATATGCAGTTGAGGAAAACACAATGTTTCATACTGTGGTCCAAAATCCTTGTGAAAATATATGCTCAAACTATTGAAATACATTTTTTTTTTAACCAAACAAAAAAGCTAACATTTTCATTTATTACTAGTGCTTGTACAATGACCAATAGTTAATATCCTAAACAAAACCAAAAAAACAAGTGTGGCCACGGGATGAGCATTTTGGTCTTGAGCATATTAAGCATATTTAATGGTTGGTCATTACACCAGAGTCTTCATCGTTCCCCTTTGCAATTATAACGGCTTACACGTTTCTGGGAAGAGATTTTAGAGTGCGTCAGTGAGAAAGCTTGGCCAGTCATCCAGAATATTTGCGAGGTCAAAGGAACAATTACTGCTCTATCGCACTAGAGCACAGTCATGCTGGAACTAAAAAAAGTTTAATGCTGAAAATTGTCAAATGTTGGTATAATGAACAAAAGCGATAATAATGAAAAATGCAAACATGGGCTAAAAGCTCAATGGAATGTGTATTATCCCAAGTACTTCTGCTTCACTCATCCTGTGTGTGTATGACTGCAAAACACAGTGCAACTTGTTCATTTAGCGTGCATTGCAGCACACATGTAAAGGAGCTGGCAGCAGCGTGTGGGACCTATAAACCCTCCATGAGGGTGGAGCAGCGCCTGAGGGGCCCCAGAACTCCCATGACTCCCTGCTCTCCTTGCTGTGTTTATCCTGCTCATTGGATTCAATTACAACACACACTCTTTCACCATTCTGTTTGATATGGCTCGCTGCCAGGAAAAATAGTCAAGAAGGCGGGCCAAGTGGTCACGGAGGCCACGATGATGACATGTCACGCTAACAGAGCAAGGCGCTCATGTAGTCGCAACTTCAGCAGAAAGGGAGCCTGGACAGTTTGCACAAGCTCCTCTCACATGTGCTTACACTGATACAGGTCAACAGAAGTTGATTGGAGGAAAGTCAGCGGCGGCTTGAGATGAAACACCTGAATAAGTGAGCGATGCACAATATGCGAATGTGACCGCAGCGGCTTGCTTCATTCTAAATGGAACTGAGCCTCAAATAACTCTGGCAGCGGCAGTGTCTCTGTTTCCCTTCCTCTGAGAGAGGGTAAAGTTCAGTTGAGCTCCTCTCAAATCCCACCAAATATCTTTGGAGCCTCTTCAAAATAAGCATGAGCCATTCCTCCTCCAGCACAGTAAAAAAGCCAATGCAGCTGTTTTGTCTAATCTTCCTCATGTAAAGACATGGCTCGGCTTCCAGCAAATACAAAAATAAAAAATGGTGGTGGCCAAGTTGAGATAAAAAAAAAAAAAAAAGCAGCAAATTTCAACTCATCCAATTACATTTCTGTCTCCCGAGTGTCTCGTTTCAGCACAGTGAGCAGAGTACACTCCAGTTCATATGAAGGCAATGCAATAACTGTGCAATAATGTCTTTGGCAACATCTGGGTCTGCTGTGTTTCTGGGAGCCCGTGAGCTGCTGAGGGATTACAGGCCCTTCAAAGTGGAGAAGGTATGTGGTTTGGACGGCTGATCCTTTTCCACTGCACTAAATGCTATTGCAGTTCAGTCTGAATTTTGGCACCAGCGAGATGCTGGAAAACAAGGTCTTGGTGCCAGAGACTGTTTATTATTATTGCAGACAGCTTTTATCCAAAATGGCGATTCAGCTACTGTGGTGTGCATGTTGTTCTCATGTGGTTGCATAGTAACCAAGCACGAACGGGCCAGACGGGTAAACAAATGAGAGAGAGCTCTCTCTCACGCAAACAAAAACTGACACTGTCATACTGGATTTTGAAAGGATGTTCTATTTTATACCAACTGTACCGCAGCCCCAGCACATGCACAATACAGGTCATGGCATTGTTTTTATTTTATATAATATTCCCCCTGTTTTTGTGCCACTGAAATACAATGACTCCCTCTGTCTATTGCTGATAATATTTCTATTGGTGGAGCTAGGTCACATGACATGTGTAATCAGGACGTGTTAGCCAGAAGGCATCCCGTAACATGTGCCAGCAGCATTGCTCTCTCGCCGAATGCATATTTCTTTCCTTTTATAGCCCTGGAAACAGCTTTGGTTGTAAGTTTACAATTCTAACTTGTGTATTAGATTCCTATAATGTTGAGTTTGACATCTTTAGTTTGAATTGAGTTTTGACTAGCTAGCTAAAGTGTTGTGTTAGCCAAGTGTGTTAAGAAAGTAATGCCAATGTAAGGATAATAGACCTTACACAAGTTGCATACTGTAATTGTGTGTATCTCATGTTTATTTTTAGTATTCTAAATGAGTACAAAGGTACCCTGAAGACAAATATAGAAAAAGTTCAATTTTACATCTGCGTCCGAAGATTAATTTAATCATTAATGTCCGATATCTGCTGCAATTGCACCCTGCGATGTGTGATGGCAACAGAATAAATACGGTATCTCATAACACTCTACTATCATTTCAATTAGTTCAATAGTTCATTTGTTGACAGCGTCCTGCACAGAAATACATGAATACGTTTGTCTTTGGTCATACCAAAGGGACACAGAAAATGTCATCAAATAATTCACTACTTTTCACTAGTTATTTCAATAACAAAAAAGATCCAAATCATTATCACATTGGGAAGCTATATGAGGGCAAGGAACCATTATTGGTAACATCAAGACAAAATGGTAATTCCATGAATGCTTTCAGTCAATCAGCAAAGAGAACATTGCATCAATAATTGCCTAGGCCTAAACTCCTAATTTGACTCAAAACATAGCCCATGCTTGTTGTGTTAGCTATTAATGTATAGTTGTCACCCCACTGCTGCTGCTTATTCCCGTTTCATTGTGCTCCATTCACACTAGTATAGTATTTATTCATAAATAATGATCGGTATAATAATAGATCAATCAACTCATGGAATGAATTCTGTGGAACCGATTGTTGATTAATCACACCTCGAAGCTGTTGAGCATAATGGAGTGCAGTAATTGGCTCCAACCGGCAGAGGCACTGTTGTTTCAGCCTAAATTAGTTTGCTGTCCAAAGAAGGACAACTATGGGAAGTTACATCAAGACCTCGTCACAGCTCCTCCAGAAAGTATTAGTCTGTTCAATATCACATAAACCAGCAGTTTAGAACATTTAGAGAAAGCTTCTCCCATCACATTACAAATAACATTTGAAAAAATACCATTAACCAATTCCGTGATTATTTAGTTTTGCCCATAATTTAGTCCCCTTAGTTGTAAATATGTAACTGCTTGCACTGCTCTTCTATTCTTTTCTGTCATGTTTTAATGAGTGTCTTATGAAGGGTTAATACTTGCTTTAAGCATGACACAGCATTTTCCAAATGCAAGACTATTCATTAAAGATTTATACTATCTCAACCACTGTTATTATCTTTAACTGAGGATCACATTTTCCAAAGAGAGCATGCTAAGATTTGCCTGTATTTTTATCCAAATCATTATTTTTCTTTTGCCGTGCAAGAGATGTGCAAATGCGACCCAGTATCCCGGTAATAAATTATCAGCGAAGCGAAGAAACAACAAGGTGGAGGAGAGTGGGAAAGTACAGCACAGTCCCATGAATGGGTTAACAGTGGACTTATTGCTTTCATTTCCTCTTGTGTTCCATCTGAACAAACAAGGCGGGTGACCTGACAGAGCACAGAGGGGCAGGATGGGGTTGGGCAGAGGGGGGCGAGAGGGGGGTGGTTGCCGTGACTGGAATAAACCGAAGCGAGGGGGGAGGAGGAGGAGGAGGAGGAGGAAGAGGAGGAGGAGGACACGCTCACCACGTGATGAAGCCTGCAGGCTTAAAAAAAAAAAAGCAGACAGAGACACTCTCACATCCCCGCCCCCATGTTGACGCGGCACCACAACAACAATTCTGAGAAATGACCGCCATCTGTATTCTAGCTACTATTTACATGGCAGTGATTCAGCGAGCACAACGCTTTCATCATCATGCGACCTTTGTTCTTCACTCCTCCCATTCACTCCCTGCTCGCTCTCCTCATCCGCGTGGAGGCTTTAAAAAAAAAATACTTTTTATCATGCATGAATGAAATGCCCTGGCACACAAATGTAGACCAAACAAAAATAAAAGTGAGATAAACTAGGGCTGTGTTGCAGGGCAAGAAAAGGCAGCGGTGCTTAGAGATGATGGGGGAAGGGGTTTGGAGTCTGGACCAGAAGCACAAGAGACATGAGTCATGGCAAGCAATCTCCCATGGGGCTCATTGGCGCAGTCTATAAATGGAAATAGCAGGAAAACAGCGGCTTCCCTCGCCCACCCACCACTGGGTTATGCCTTATTAGAGTTTGATAGCTTATGACAGCCACTGCCTTGTTTAGCCTTCTCCTGAACTTAGCTATCTTTTTTTCTTTTCTCGACCTGGCAGCCAGAAAAGTGAACGTAAAAGAGTATAATAAGCTGCTTAGTATTAAACAAATAATAATAAAATCATTCGAGGAAACTAACGACAGGTCACGTGTTCTAAGTTGCAAGTAATGTAAGTCATATGTCTTCTTTCGATGGCTGACATTAACTACTTAGGTTGATCAATTGATTACCCTTTGGCTGCTCTCGTTTTCACCTAGTGAACAGTTCAGTAAAATTCAGCTGATTGAGAGGGTGTGACTCACCAACAAATGTATCAAAGAAGATAGGATAATGTTTTCTTCCTATTCCTTTCACTCCGTAACACAATTCTCTATTCGACAACAATGTGTTGAGCTCCACCCTACACACACAAGTGAAACTATAATACCACTTTGACGGCTACCCCAAGTCCAGTCGTTCGGGATGTCAGACAAACGCTACACATACAGGTATGTGCACTTACATGTCACATTTATTGAAAATAAAAACAACACTATAACAAAAACACTGTAAACACTATAATACTATCCAAAAAGCAGTTTAACAGCACACAAGTGTGCTAGGTACATTGACATTGGACCAATTTCCGATCTCAAAGATCAGATCGGATCACCCCTACTTGTAAATTGTGTGTGTGCTTCTGTGCTTCACACTCTGCCTCTGAGTTTTTAAAAGTTGTTGTTTTTTTTTCTCCATAATTCCAGTGTTATTGTCAACGGGAAGCCAAAGGGTACGCCGTTTTATCTGTTTTTATATAAAAATGCACTGGTTTAAATAGTCCTGATACACATTCCACATGTTTGGGTTTTCCGGCTCCAAAATGTCAAGTAAGAAAATGTCCAAAGCCACAACACCTTCTATTGGTTGAAAACGGCTTTACGCACATGGCTGGTAATGTGGGGCTTGCCTACTTGAAACTGACAGATTTACTTGTGCAAACCTGACAAAGAAATAGCCAACCAGTTTTGTCCAAATATTACAGTAGTTGAATTTACGTGTAGGTTAATTGACAACTCTAAATTGCCCGTTGGTATGAATGTGAGTCCGGATGGTTGTTTGTTTATATGTGTCCTGCGATTAGGTGGCAACCAGTTCAGGATGTACCCCGCCTTCTGCCCGAGGATAGCTGGGATAGGCTCTGGCGCGCCCGCCACCCTAGTGAGGAGAAGCGGCTCAGAAAATGGATGGATGGATGAATTTACGTAGCAGCTGAACATGCTGCAGTTTTTCTTTCATGATCTGTTTGGTCACATCAACCGAGTGCCGCGGGCGGCCCAGTTGCACAGCACCACCTGCTCTCCACACGCCCTGTACAGCTTCCACCTCTGAGAGTACCGTGCCCGCATGCTTCCTTGGCGAGAATACACACCCAGGCCGTCGAATCCTGCTTGTTCATCTGCACAAGAAAACATGCAGACAGGACCGCGGCATGCCGGGTCACCCGATTGGAGGGAGGGAGGGCGTGATCGGCCTTTTGTTTAGCTGCCTCGTGGAAAAACTTCTTGCCAGGTCATGTTTGCTCTCCTTTTTTTCACCGGTCGGCACAGCCCTCTCTTCCGTGTGTGAGCTTCAATGTAGCGTTCGTCCCTCGAGGCACTGTAGACTATCTTAGTGGAATAAAAGCAAAAGAGATAAAGGACAGGGGTCGTTTTAAGTGTTTTGGTGAAAACACCCGCAAGGCCCTTTTTTCGTGTCAGGCACATTAGAGCTGTAAGGTTGGATTAAGATGAACAGAAAGGGGATGCAGGTGAGGGGCCGGGGATCCCTGCTGAAGGCCACCCCTGTATTTGTTGTTGTGATGGTTGTTTTAGTCATAATACTGGGTGTTTATCTGGAGCTGAGGCTAATGTTTCCTTGGTGAATGGTATTAGCCAACACAGCTGCTTCATCAGCGGCTGGTAAAATGCTTTCATCATGAAAAGAAACACCATAGACTCTTTGGCAATTGAAGCATTTCTTCATGGAAGTCTATTTAACCTCAGCCAAGAAGGAGTGGATCTTCCTTCGGTCGTGCAACTGAGCTCTCATATCGCCTTGAAAGTCCCCTCTTAATAGAACTAAGCTGCATACAGGCACTCATATTTGTTTATTCATCAAACAAGTCATTGTAAATATAAAAATTTACATTGCACATTTTAAGCTCTTATTTATTTTATATATCATATCATGAATGCATTGTTTAGTATTCCATAATATACGTAAATGTGCCATTTGTTGCATCAGTCGCATGTACAGATTTATACTTTTCATGTATAGATCTATACTTTTTTAAATGTAGTCTGACTATTGTCTAAGTATGTTATTTTTTTAATGACTGGCACTTCAACATCTGTTGCCTTCAGCTTCTGTATGTTTGTGTATGTACGTGGAAAGTCTTTTGTTCAATTGTTGGTTGTGTGCCCAATGGAAGATTTAAAAAAATAATAAGTTGATGACCTTTCATCAGAAAAAGGATAGGATTTCCTTTGTTTGCTTTATTTGGTGGGCAAAGTTGAAAAGAGGAAATGGTGCATGTGACAGTTAATGACTTCTACATTCTGCCAACGTATACACACGCGCACACAAATGAAAAACACACTTGTTGAACTGTGATGTAAGTTTGTTTTGTATATGACACAGCTGACAGCACCTTGTAATAAATAATACAGCAGCAGATTCTGCACAACCTTCATGTGTAAGTCCTGCAGTGTGATGAGATGTTGTTTCAGCGTGGCGTCAAAAGGCAGCGACGGCTCATTCTTAAACATAGTCCTCCGTAAACTGATCTCACCGCCGCCTTGGCTCGATGTCCCAGCAGGCCTCGGGCACGCATGACAACTGGAGTTGTTTTCCCCAACATAGCAACAACACACACAAGCGAGCTCCGAGACGTCAAGCCATCTAAACATTGTACTGGCCCAGGTGATCCACAAATATTCCAAGGCCAGACGGGTGTCCAGATACCAAACACTGCCCGCTTTAAATAAATAAAGTCCAATGACCAATTGTAAACGACAAATAGGCCTATTCCCACCAAGTGGTGCATTTCATCTGAGCACACCATAGTACAGTAGCCTACAGTTTGGATGGCTAAAATTTTATGTGACAGGATGGTGTTAGCTGTATCAGCTATGTAGTAGTAGTACAACATTTTCAGCTCAAGACCCAAATTGGAAAGTTGATTCCTCTCCAGGACCCAAATTTACAACAATGTATGTCTATAACATCGACATAGCCATCGGAACCATACTTGAATTTATCACAACAAACTTGAATCAAGAGGCTCTTTGCCAAGAAAAAGTGTGCCTGCTTGGCCTTCAATCCAACAGTTTCTAGCATTTTTGTCTAACAATCAGCGCCTAGGCAGGGTACTTGGGAGAAGTGCTGTTAACAAGAGAACACAAACAACTGAATTCTGTATTGCTTGAATGTGAATATATTTTCAAAATAATTCACTCCAGTTCCATTTTTGCATGGAAGGGAAAATCCACGGTCGACAAATTCATAGTTTGAAGGGTGTTTAGCACCACCCTTCATGTATTCGGGAACTGCAGTTGGTACCCTCTCCAAAGTGGGCCAAAGTGTGCAACTAGTGTTAATCACCCTACATGGACATATCGATGGCCAAAGTGCAAATCAATCAACCAATCCATCCATCCATCCATCCATCCATCTTCTATACTTCTTATCCTGTTCGGGGTCAAAGGGAGCTGAAGCCTAGCCCAGCTGGTGGTCGCCACTCAAAGTGCAAATTGAAAGTGACAATAGTAAAACTTTATCTGAAAAAAAAACCCCATTTTTTTTAAAGTTTGTGTACTGTTCACAAAGTGAAATCAGCCAATCAGAAAATCCTGCAGTTAGTTTAGTACTTTGGTGATCAAACAAAGTGTTGTCAGCTCAGGGCCACATGGACGATCGCGTCTCGTATTTCAAAGCCACCGACTCAGTTCGGGTCTCAGCTGGTCCACATCTATTCGAGGTCTGATTCGTCTTGGCTACTTCGCAAGGTCAAATATTCCAGACAGCAAATCTACATCCTGCAGCCAATCTACAACGGCAGATAGATGGCCTGCTTCTTTTTCACTATCACCGCAGGGATTTGAGTCATTGCGGAACACATCTGGCCCTGTCTGGCACACGCAGGCATCAAGTCTCTTGTTTGTCCTCAAAGACGGCTCGCTCGTGTTTATATGTCCTCATACATATCAATTACTTGATGACTTTGGCAGTGTCATTCCCAAGGTGTTTGAAAATGAGGTTTCAATGCCAGTTGAGAGGCGTATTCCAGACAAAAATAACACAGCTTTCACCCCCGGGCTATCTCACGCTGCATGCAGTGAGTGAAACTGAAACCCTCCCGTACTCGATAGGACAGAAATCCAGGCTTGCACAACCAAGATCTTGCATCAGCAAATGAACTTCTTTCCACATAACAGTGAAGCTGTCAGCAACTACAGTCGCTGTTTATTTGGAGGGGAGGGGGATGAAGGGAAGTGAAACCTCTCTGTCCTTCTTTGTTGCTTAAGCACATGCTAGATTGGATTCCTGAAAACTCGGACAGCAAAAAAATGGCGTCACGCTCGCTGTGAGTCAGAGACGGAGCGTGTGCCCTGGATGAACTTCCTGTTTGAGTCCGCCACAGATATAGGGTTTCTCCAGCCCAGCCACACACAGGAAATGAGTCACTCTTATTCACCACTTGTCTGCAGGCTGCAGACACTTCAAGCCCCAGAGTGACAGGGAGCTAAATTAGCTTGTGAAACTTTAATCTCCTATAACTCAATTATTTAATATCCGAGCCACTCTTTTCAAAGGAATACCTCTCCCCTTCCTCGGATGGAGCCTTTCAATCTCGTCTGCGGGAGAACTCAACAATTTGAAATCTCTGCCCTGAGGTTTGAACGACACTCTGCAAAAATCACACCATGCTCCGTGAAATCTGAGCTGTACTTCGCCAATAAAGCGAAGTTCATTCAATGGGGCTTGCAGGTAGAATGGCAGAATAAAACCATTGTGTTCATCCATGCTAATTTTAGGTTGCAGCTGCAAAACTAAATCATTTACAACTGCACAGCGTAATCTTTGAGTCTCAAACAAGCAAGAGGAGGAAACGATTATGTATGTTTGGAATGACATGAACGTTGAAAAATCTCATGTAATACAAATTTAGGTAAACCATGAAGGGAGTTACTTTACATGGATTTCTGTACCTGTCTGTCACATAATAAACAGAGTGGTACCTTGATTTGCGAGCTTTTTGGGATACGAGCGGTTGCGCGGATTTTTTCCTTCGACTTGTGAGCAAGAATTTGCGATATGAGCGAGAGATGTTGGCAGCAAACTCAACTCAACAGTTTTGTATCCACTCTGTCCATATTTGGCGAATACCGCCCCCTTTCCTCTGATTGGTTGCCGCCGTGTAGAAGACCCACTTGTGAGTGCACACGTGTTTGTTATGTTGACAGCGTTGGCTCGGGAGCGGAAAGCGAAGGCGGAGATCTTCGCTTGTGACGTAAATACGATCGAGAAATTCGATTATTCTGATTTTAGGCCTCTTGGCTTAAAAATGTCTGGAACTCAGGAATGCATGAATGATTTTAAATCATATTTCACATGTTTACTAAGGCACCATAGAGCCAATATAACTACCAAATACTCGGAAAAGTTGGTTTTGTAAAATATGGGACCTTTACGCAAAGGACTGAACACAAACGGTGGAGCAGCAAATTTAAACAGTCAATATAGCAATACTCAGAGGCATTTTTTCCTTGTTTTCTGCAAAAATCAACTAATATTACAGCAGCTTATTGAGCGACTATGATGGTCTTCTCTGTGTACATATGTATGTATATATTATATTGCCCACTGGTCGCCAAAGCACACACACCAGAAACAAACTGTTTAATTCTTTACATTCTGTTTGATCATGTTATTACAGTATGTTTTATAAAATACAGTACAAGTACAATACTATATTAAAAAACATTACAAAATTGTGTGTTTTTTTGGTGGCAGGCTGGAACAGTTTAACGTCATTTCTATTTATTTCAAAGAGGAGTTTTTGTTTTGTTTTGAGTCACAAATGCGGTTCGAGAATGAAATGAACTCGTAATTCCAGGCACAAGTATACTTTCAATACTAGTGGCTTATATCGAGATTTTTAAAGTGGAGATGAAGGGATCAAATGATTAAATCATCATTAAGTGTAAAGGACAAAAATATCCCTGAGGGATTGTGTGTTATTTGACCTCCATTTCTGTCTCACACAGCCACGTCACACATTTGCAGACCTGCATAGATGCTGGCTCTGTGGAAAAGTGGATCAGGGAAGTAGAAAGTTAATCCCCAAGAACCTCCCAGTCAGAAGGGGGGGGGGTGATTCTGCCTCACACACATGCTGCTGCAGTGAAGCACAAAAAGTCTGAAGCCACATACAACTGCAAACACGTGTCAGTTTAACATCTACATGTAATTACGTGATACTTTTCCATAGTCAGCAAATACGGATGGAATAAATCATAAAGGATTAGCCAGAAATTCAGTTATTTTGCTGTCACAAGTGGTACAGAAAACGAATGGTTGGATGGATGGATGGATGTCATTTCAATACTTTAGACTAGAGCCTAAATTCCATGCTCATTGAAACCAAACAAAGGTTTGGTTCCAATAACCATTTGTTAACTAAAAACACATTTGTGTCCAAACATTTAGTCTTGCATAACAGAGCCACTGAACATTTTGTATGAGTGAACTTTTCAGACAATAACGTGGTCTAACAATTGTTTTCAACATGATAAAGAAGAGCAAACATGGCTGCCAGCATCACATCACATTTGGCCAAACTCAGCTGGAACAGATGGTTTTCCAGGCAAACGGTATTAAACGTAGCTAATGAGCCAGAGCATGTGTGAGCTCATGCTTTTGCCACTTCCATTTCTTAATTTCTCAATATGATGCACGTGCGGGGGGTGGAAGTGAATGATCACACACTCACACACGTAAATATGTGTGCTACGTGGAGGTTATACATTGCACTCTTCAAAAACGAAGTGGAGTGACTCTATCAAGGGAACAATGGGTATTCTGAGCCCAGCATTGTGACAAAGGTTCACGCTGACACGCTTTCCTAAATTAGGCTGTTCATACACATGGGGGGAGTGAGTCGTGCTCCTATTCTTCTATACTCCAGGGTCATTGTGCAGACAGGAAAGGCCGCAGAGACATATGACTTGACACGCTCTCAAAAAAATAGGTTAAGCGCTCTACAAGTGTTAAAAGTTGCCTACATTAAATGGGCAAACGCAAATCTCTATTCTTCCTTTTAGAACGAAATCATTTCCTTCAAAACTGTGTTGTTGCGGAAGCAGCATTTTGTAGCCTGAAAACACAAACGTTACAATTTATAGCCTTGATCTTGTTGAACAATTAAAGGAAAATCTTTTTTCACAATTCTATTAAATCCTGTTAACTTCAAGCTTAATCGAGAGCGTCCTAATCAACGATAAATCTAGAACATTTGATATGGCTGTATTAAGAAGGGGTATGGATATTATTAATAGTCATTTTCACAACCTCTTATGTCACTCTTTTGTATCACATCCAGCTAAAGGATGCCAACTAATACAAATTAACTTGAACTTGAAATTTTGCTAAGGTATAATTCATTATCAGCTTGAATTAATATAAAATCTTTAACCCATATACTGTAGTGTAGATGTGTACCTAGAGGATTCAATAGCTTTCAATAAAATCCAGCAGAACAAAGAGTTGGCGCAGTCACCAAATGCCTCGCAGGCATATTGCGGCATTTTTAATTCCTGTGTGTGAACAGCGATCGTTTTGAAAATGTGTGTACGTGAATCTGATGTTTTTAGTTGATGGTCAGATTCGCAACAACAGAGGCAACATTTCTTCTTGGGGAAAAACAAAAACATCTCACTTCCTTTTCAACTTTTCCCCTCTAAACTAAGCCCTTTAACCAAGCCCTAACTATGAAAGTCATTAGGAGATGACCTCCGTTTGATCCAGCTCTGTTTTTTTTTCAACAATTCATGTTTTCCTCTCATGAGGATGTTGCAAGAGTGCGGTGCAGAGCCGCAGATGGGAACAGAGAGGCCTTTGAAGGAGCCGAGCCGTAGGCCTCCTCGAGCCCCCCCCCCCCCCCCCCCCGACCGAACTCCCACCACACAATTCTGCTTCCAGGAAACCAGCTGTTGGATAGAGGAAAGGGGAGGAGGTGAAATTCTATATCAGGGCTCTGAATCACAGTTCCATGCTCTGTATTTTTCCAGTGGTGGTTTGGCTGCCTGGCTGCTTGGCTTAGCATCTGGCAGGTCGCATGAGGAGGAATGTGTTATGGAGTGGGCCCCCGCACTGGGAGACAGAGAAAGGGGGATGCTGGCTTATTACATGGGGCCTGGGTGCTTATTTAAACCAAAGTCCTGTCTGGACTATTGCACTCAAACACTGTTATTGGATAGCAGCTGCATAAGACACAAAAGCACAGAGTTGGGTTTGGGGAGGAGGAAGGAGAAAGGGAGACTGGGGAGAGGAGGTCCGGATAATGTCATCCATCATTCCCAGGAAATGGCTGAAACAATCAGTCAAATAATTAAAGCAACGGAGGCAGCTTGAATTACGCCTTGGATTAAGAAGGAGCCTTGCTTGTGTGCAAATAGGGAAATGTGCAGAACCAAGTGTGTTATGGCACGTCTAGCATCCGAGATGTGAAACCTCGCGCTTGCTGGCACAAATTCAGGCATGACACAGCATCTGATGTGGAAAGATTCATCAGCATTCCGAGAACATGGAACAATGGCGAGCTGGCTTTTATGAGACGGAGCGCCGCACATCACGCAAGAGAGCGAGCGCTTCATAGCCGCAGGATCCGAGGAGAGCGTTCGTGCTGAGGAAAAAGCTGTAGGTCCGGCCTGCATGGTGGAATGGCAGAAATCCTGCTTTGATTGTGCTCTCGTGTTTGCTTGTGCTCAGACAGCTCCTCGCAAAGGAATGTGTGGCCTACATTGCCTCTCGAGCCCCCGCCTCTTCCCCTCTTAACGCTGCTCCACAACAACAATGGCGGGTGGAGACATTCAAATTGTACTAATCTTCTGCAATGCGGGGGTGGGGGGAAGCAACGATAAAAAAAGAGACAGGTGGATTTAAAGCACAGCTATGCTTTGGAGTTAGTCTGCAAGAGGCAGGAAGGGGTTAAGTCTGCTGCAGAGTGGCGGTATGAGGAGACAGAAGGGGGAGGAGGGGGTTCAGGGAGGAAGTGTGTGTGTTTGTGCGGCATTCCAGTGAAATTAAATGGAGGCTAAAGTGCTGACTCATTGCATTCAGGGCCCCATATTACCTGCTCCGTCACCCAGGCTTTATTGGGTGGGCTTCCACAAGAACACGGTTGGGGGGATGCGGGCAGGAGGACCTCTGGGTACAATACCAAAGCAAACAACCAGCCCTGCATCTCACCTGCATTCCGCAAAACATCGAACACACACACACACACACACACACTTTCCCCATTTTCATTTTCTGCAAAACAACTCTGCTTTGCTGCCAGTGAGACATGAAGAGGAGCTTTTTTACATTTTGTGCCATCTTGTTGTGTTTGGAGGGAAGAAGCCTTTGTTTGCTACAAAAGAGACGGAACACATTCAAGTCGTCTGTTCTGGTAATTTACATAATTTAAACTCAAATAAGTAAGTATGCTTATAGTTAACTTTTAATATGCTGATCAGAGACATGCATCCATCCATTTTTCTGTAAACCTTGACCACAGTAGGGTCACGGGTAACTGGAGCCTATCCCAACTGGTGAGAAGCGGCGTACACCCTGGATTGGTCGCCAGTTAATCGCAGGCAACACATGCTGTACATAAACCTTCATTCACACCTAGGGACAATTTAGAGTATTAACCTAGGAAGCATGTTTTCACACACATTGACATCTCTGAGGTACAGCAGTAAACTAGCATATCTTTTGCAAACTCTTCACTTTTGCACATTTAATTTAATACTTCAGCTGTTGAATACACTAAATGCAAAATTGTTGTACATGGCTGGAATTGAACCTTCAACCAGGAATACAGCTCAGTTTGTAAGGTATTGATTTGGAGCCCGGACCAAACAGGATTGCTAGTTCAAATGTTGGTTTTTAGGACTAATTGCAGGGGCCATGGGTAGTGTAGCTTAATTTCCTACTGAATGTGCTTCATACAATCGGCCTGTGATTGACTGGCGATGAGTTCAGCGAGTAGTCCACCTTTCACCTTATGTCAGCGGGGATAAGCTCCTGCCCCTGCTGTGACCCTCGGCAGGATAAGCTTCCCAAAATCTGTTGAGGTGCCTTTGAGCCTGGTACACTTGTTTTCGTGAGGGGATGAAGGAGTAGAGGACACGATAACAACATGCAACAGGCGAGCTAACGGTCTAAACTCAAGCACTGATATAGTACTTGCAGCATAAGCAAACATTGGGCCACAAGTGAGAATCGGATAACACCATCAGATGTGAGAGATATTCTGGCGACGTCATTTCTTCACGCAGAAAGGTGACAGAGTTGTTTATCAGTGATGGGAGGCTATACTTTTTTCTTATGTGGAGTAAAAGAGAGCCTCTGTGGGAAATCTGATACCTATCTTGACTTTAGCCTATTCAGTCAATGCTTTCAGGCACAATGGCCAATCAGATGATACTAGATAAACAGACATAACAGGAAAAGCTTATATCAGGTGAATGGTGTATGGCTGTGGGCAGCCTACAGCATTTACTGGCTGTCGGTAGCACTTATTGCCGCTGATCAAAGCAAATGTACTCCGGCACTGTATCAGACTCCAGTTTGTCTCAAATGGTCCGAGCAATTAGAGCATGCAGCCAATAAATGGATGCATTCTCTCCGAACTAGCTCCGCTTCTCCATCTCGCTCATTACTCTGCAGCTTGTGGGTTATCTAATGCTCTCCCCATGGCTTACGCTTTGGATGGGGATTAGACTCATTTTTCCAAGGGCATTTTATAAACAACCCTGTGCTGCCTCCCGTTCCGGCGAGCTGAGCTGATGTAGCTGCACAATTTACGACCTCGGAGGCCTTGTGCCCTCGCCCCTGTTGCAATACATTATTCAAATTCATTCCCGCTCCCTCGCACAGAGCGCAGGGCCGTGATTTGAATATACAACAGGAGGAGCGCTGCTGCTCACTTTCAACAGCAAACGTCGACACGATTGCCTCAATCCAAAGGTTCAAGGTTGCAAGCGATGAAACGGAACAATTTATGACATAGGTTTAATGTTTTAGTGAAATCATTACTTCACACATGGAAGTCTTGGCAAGAATGCCTCCTGAACGGTAATTTCAATTCTGCGAGGACGAAGGGTATTTTAAAGCACTAATTGGACATTTGGCAGGCTCCATGTGTTTTCCCATCAATCCACAGAAATTCAGCATCAAACACGTGCTATGTGAGCTGCTTCCAAGATGTTGTTCAGACAGCATCATGGGAAGAATCTGAGCTCAAATCACAATGAGAGAATTATCCTGCAGGTAGTAATGCTCCACTTAGTGCAGCATACTTTTCTCTGAGGTTCACAACAGGACTATCTACAGCAGGGATGTCAAACTCCTTTTTGTCGCCGGCCACATCGTAGTTATGGTTTCCCTCGGAGGGCCGTCATGAGAGCGAACACATATATAGTAAATGTACAATTGCCTCATGTTATTACATATACACACACACAAAAATAATCGATGAAAACAATATTTGAAACCAGAAGCCAGTAAAAAGTTGTTACTTCAGTTTATTTTGAAACGGGGATTGGTAACAAAAATGTTTGCAATCAACGTTATATAAAAGATTTGCAATGTTGTTGTTTTCGCAAGAAACATGAAGTCGACGCACTAGGTTTGCTTTCACGGGCCACATAAATTGATGTGGGGGGCCGGATGTGGCCCGCGGGCCTTGCGTTTGACACCAGCGGTCGACAGTATCTATGCATGCACACAAGCAAATGTCATCATAGCATGGCAACTAACTGCAGTTTTGCGCACAAGCTCGGCTTGAATGCATAGGTGTAAAACAAACGGATCAAAAGTGACGAAAAAGAGAATAGAAATATTCCAAATTAAATCTTTCCATTTTATTAGGGTTGTCTACTTCTTTATTGTAGCAAAATGATCGCAAGTATCAGTGCACATTTTATTTTGAGGTGTCAGTTAGCACAGGAAGTGACAGTGTTATTTCATTGAGCTGTGACATCCTCTGTGTGAAGCAGTCACTGTGTCTTTGTATGCGTTGGTGACAGAAGCACATCTACCTTAGAACATCTTGTGGCTGGATCCACTTTCTGTCACTGATACCATGAAAGCAATCGTCGTCATAACAAAACCCCTTTCAAAGCTTAAAAGCAGGACACAGTCAAGTAAGCGTCACTTTGGCATCTTTCCCACAATGCAGCTCTCTTAAATCCTCTTGGGTGTGCTTTTGGTCATAACTGGTGAGAACCAGTATGATGCAACCGGGTTTTAATTCATGACAGTACACATCGGGAGGGTTTAGCTGCGAATGCCTGCAGCTTTATAAATAAATCATCCTGACTGAGCGAAGCGCACACCTCCAACAATAAAAGATGTTTCCTCCCTGACGGGTGAGTCATCGTTCAGAGGGATATAGGCCAACTGTCTCTGCTGTCATGCGTTCAGCCATCAATATCGGCAATAAGAAAAGCTAGCTGACAATAAGGCTAATTGATTGAGGATGATGCAGCAAAAAGAAGGAAGCCATGGTGATGTGATTTATTATGACCAGCTATGCAAGCACACCGCATTCTCACATTCATGAGCACCATTGCAGCACCAGTCTATTTTCTAGATTTTTGTCAGGGCCACAGTGTAGCTACGGTTTCCCTCAGAGGGTCGTTGCGATTGTGAAAACACATCAATGTATAATTGCCTCTTCATCTTATTACATATAGACAACAAATTGATGGATAACTTATTCTGAAATCAGATGTCAAGGAAAATAGTGTCAACTACTGTAACTGTCACAAAAAAAATGATTGCAATATCACATTATCAAAAGTGAAGACACTTTGAAATTTTACACGAAATAGACGCACGTTTTCCACATCAAATGATGTGACGGGCTGGATCTGGGCCCCAAATCTTTAGCTTTACACCTGTGTTCTACAACCTGACTGACCTTGAGTCTGCGAGACACTTTCACTTTCGCTCAAGATTCAAAACACCCCTTGGTGCTGTTTTTTTATCGTGCCGTGCCGGCTCCTTGTTGAAGAGTGGAACGCCATCCTGTAACAGAGCTGTTGTTGCTGTGCACGGTTCTTTCACAACCTACTGAGGCCTAACACTTGTCTTAAGGACAAAATTGTCGATTCACTGGAATGTCTGCCTAGGCTCACGCATATGGGATTTTGTTGCTTAGTTAGGGGCCACTCTCAAATAGTAGTTGTAAGTTAAACCTAATCAAAACAAACTGACATCTAATTTGAATAACTTCTGGACTGTCCTCTCATTTGCACTTCCATTTTTTAGGGGTGATTGGCACTGCATAGCCACTTCAGTTGTGCTCCTCATTTCACAAAAATGCATGTTCACAACAAATTTCAAAGAGCTATAAACAGGCTTTCCAATGGTATAAAATTGATTGGCAAGAGAAATGATTAACAAGGTGCAAATTTCAGAAGTCTTAGTCACATGTTTACATACTATTATACTGAACATTAAAATATCACATTCTTTACTCCCATCCTCTCTGTACAATTGTGAACTATAATTTACCTTGAAGTCATAATTGTATAAACTAACACAGGTAATATGTAAATGGGCATGGGAATCCTAGTGTGGTATTATTCAAATATTGTGGCAACAAAAAGCATAAGTTAGATACCAAAATACAGCAATAGTGTGAAGAGGGATGTAGTGGAAGAACTATGATACGTTATGCATATCATATCTGACGAGAAGAAAAAAAACCATCCGCTTTCCAAACCACTTCTCCTCACGAGGGTCGCGGGCGCGCTGGGGCCTATCCCAGCTGACTCTGGGCGAGATGCGGGGCTCATTCAGGCACGGGGAGAATATAAAAACTGGCCGGATTTGAACCCGAGTCCTCAGAACTTTGAGGCAGATGTGCTAACCGTGCCGCCTAACAACTTATTTCATTCAAATAGAAGAGTGGTTCAAGAGCCAAAGTGTCGATCCATGAATAAATCAAAGCAGCCTTTTCCAGTGCGTGGATATTCAATATCCATATTTGATGCTAGTGTATCAATACTGTATCACAAGGGATATCATATGATGCATCACAATATCAATATTTTGTCTCGCACCCCTTGTAAAAATGTACTGTTGACAACTTGGCTGAGGTGAATTGGAATCAATATTGGATGTTGGCTAGTAAAAGCTCCAGATGTCAAGGCAATTGATGTACAAGCGGAACAACAAACAAAACTCTCTAAGAGCATCATGAAAGGTGTCAAGGCTGCTCTACCAATATCGTATATGGAGTCAGGGAACCATCCAAATGGTTTTGGAACTGCTACTTTAAAATAAAACTGATTACACTTTCATGTTCTAAAGTACCATTCGGAATGGTCTAATCCAAGGCCACCCTCACACCTCACACTTTCTGTGAAATTCGAATCAAATGACAAGCTAATGACATTTAGCAGTAATCCTCACATAAAGGTGACAGAAGGCTCATGGGAAAGCTTTTTTTTTTTTTTTTTTAAATAGATATAAAGTATCTCGGCGGCACTGTTAAAATGTCACTTGACGAGCAGCAGTCGACGAAACTCAGTTCTGCTTTCTTACAGATGAAATTAATGAAATACTGAATCCAAGTATATGGGTAATGTTTTCCTTTGGGGGGCCCCCTGACATCAGTTTTCTTGTTTTAATCATCCTCAACATTTGATCTGGACCACAAACAGTTCCCCTGCAGTTATTTAGCAAAGGATCATCATGGGGCAATTACATTGTAGAGTGAAAAGAGGCTGCAAACCCAAAATATCCCCAGCTCAAAGGGAGGCATGTGGGGACACTGGTTCTTTAAAGGGGAAATTACACAGTTCACAAGGTTTTCTGATGTCTTATCCAGTCAAAGCCAAAAATACCCATTAACTTCAAAGTCACCTAAAGGGAAGTTCAGGTTGAAACACTTGAGAAAGATCTGATGCTTCTGAACATGCTCGAGCTTCTTGTGTGCGGTGAGGAATAAGGAAAGACATTAATTAAGATGTATGGGAACTCTCACACACACGCACACACCTCCCCAGAGCTTGAACGTATCCACATATGTTTGATGTTTGTTCACAGCGCCAAAGCCATCTTCTCCAATCATCTCCACAGAGCGACTTCATGCTGGCAGCATCAGCCCACAGGCAGCAGATATACATTCAGGTTAAAAGCTCCGAGCAGCCCGCTGACACTCAGACTGCACCAACTGAATCCATACTGTGAGAGCTTATTACAGCTGTCAGGAGGCCACCTCTATTCAGGGTCAATTTCAGTTAGAATTGTCACGATGAAGTCTGTTTTTTTTTCAGGATGTTACACAATAGCGGTGAATAACAGTCACCTCTAACCACGAACTGTTAGCTGCCTGTACAGGACAGATGTGCTCTGATATGAATGAAGGTCTAAGTGAAACAGTTGTAATACAGGGTGATTGAAAAGCAACTCCCTATTCTTAAATATTTATGTATTATTTGTTAATTATATATATATTTCTGTTTGTTCTTTAATTTACGAGAATGGAAGTATGGTTTGTGTGGTGTGGTGTGGGAGGACTTTGGACAAGATTGTGGCGCCATTCATTCTTTGGAATTCCATGAACGCCAAAAGGTACTTTACCCTAATGCAAGATTAAATCTGTCCGGCTATCGGTGCTTGGGAGAACGTTGCACATTTGATTTGCATGCAAGATGGGCTCCTCCGCACTTTGTTCTTGTCATCTGTGAATGGCTTCTTTCCCGGGAAATTGATGTGTCATTGTGAGCCACATGAGTGGCAAGCCACGAGTCCAGACTTAACACTCTGTGACCTTTTTCTTTGGGTTTGGTCAAAGGATTAAGTCTACTTTCCTGAAGCAAAGACTTTGGAAGAACATGTAGGGCAAATACCAGAAGGTTTGTCCATCCCACAAGAGTTCCTGGTGAAATCAGTTGACGTGATTCCTGGGCAGCTCGAGAAGCTGGTTGCAAATTCTGGTTCCCATATTTAACTTGAAATCACATCTCATGCTAAATGTTTTCCTCCCATAGACATTTGATGTAGAAATTCAGAACACACACTAAAAATTAAGAACAAAATAACAATGGTTTAAAAAAAGCACGACAGCTGGTATGTATGAGCCTCCCTTGATGCGGTGCTCTTACCATGAGGTACAAACGTTTGATGACACTTGAAGCAATAGGAGGCATATGAATCACGCCTGCCCTGATGTGGCCCGCAACTGTGGTTCGTTGGCCTCATCTGGTGCACAGCGTTCCTGTTGCTGCCTGCTCTGCTGCCAGGTAAACCACTCCAAGGTTACGTGGCACAGATGTCATTTGCTTCCGCTTTCTCCTTCAAATTCCCCTCCATCCACCCACCAACCCATCCTTCTCTGAGACTTGGAGGAGCCAGCTTCATCAGCGGGCGTAAATTCACAAGAGCCATCATCAAAGGCAATTCCCCGGTTTCCATGGAAACAGCCCACTTTAGGGACGGTGGATCGGAGGAGGTGTGTGTTGAATGCTGTGAGTTACTATGGAGACTGGAATGTCAGCTTATATAAGTATTCAGCGTGTGCGTCTAGGGCAGCGAGCCAAGTTCCGCTGTATAATTAATGCTCGGAGTGTTTGCTCGCTGCTGCTGAAAATTATAACAATGTCATTTCAAGTGGCAGGCGGTGACGCTCGTCGGTCCGCGCCGCCACGGTCAAGGTCAGGCTAATTTCCCCACCAATTAAGTCTGGCTTATGCAATAAACAGCTGTCAACTGCCATCTCCAAGGTGACACATCAAATGGACAAAAATAGCCACTCGTGGACATTTTATCTATATTGTCTCACGTGTTGTTTATGTTTACATTTAAGGCCACCCAAGATTCCGGTGGACAACCCCTGTGTGTTCCGAACAAACACAGGAAGAATCCAGACCTCTGCCAAGGTGGAAAGATTGTTGTCTGCATATTAACACAAAGGATTCCTGGCAAACAGTTTCAAACAAAACTTCTTGAATCACATTGTACAAAAGTGTAGCTATTAAGAAAAATGACATGAAGGTGCTTTTACAAGTCTCAGGAAGGATTATCAATAGGCAAACACTATTTGCACCAACTACTAAATGTGACCCTTTTGCAGTTTGTGGCCCATGCACCAGCACTCGATGAAGTAACATGAAATCACAGTGTGGAGTCCTTAGGCAACTGAACCAACATTCATGGAAATCAGTGGTATAGTTTTTGTGTAATCTGGCTACCTAACAAACTAAAGCCTCTTTCACACTGGCTGTAAAAGGCTGCCACCACCACACACTTCTCACGGCCCAGTTATTGTTCCAAGAAATTGTCACCGTTTTATGACACACAAACCAATTAACAGGGATGAAAATAATATCTCTTTCCTTTATGCTTGGTTTGGGTACAGAGTTTCCCTATAAACGTGCATGAACAAAGCAAAGGTTGTACGATGCAAAAGAGGAAGTCGGTTTACAGTATGTATTGGCCATGGGCACTCCCACCAATAACTAATGGTATCCCACACAGCAGTGCAGAGTGCCTGGACTCCAAATGGAAGCAGACAGATGTCCATCTCATCTGAAGTGCATAGAATGCATTACCTCTGATTTATGCACTCATCACATCATACTGTATATTGCACCATCTGAACTGAGCCTTTTAAGTCTTGATTACAATAAGGTTCTCTGCAGTCTGTATATGTTTCACTTTCATCTCCGGTGCACACAACTACTGCTGTGCTGCAGCTGCTCTGACAGAGCACCAAATAAGGCTTTTATTTGAAGAGTGAGTGATCATTTGCTGCATGCGAAAATAGCTTCTTGACTGAGAAACAAATTTGAATTAGTGGGAAACAATGATAAAAGCCATGTGATTGTTTGGGTAGCCTGCATGAAAAACCCAACGCTGCTTTTACCATTTCCTCTGACTCACATAATATCACATCATCACATAGTATAACCACATCATAAGTGAAACTATCACCAAACATTACCAAGACGTGACCTCATGGGCACAGCCAGCAGTCAATGTGACCGCATGCATAAGGTCTTCACCATTTGTTGGATAGCCACACTGCTCATTCTTATCATCTGATGTATATATATTAGTTTTTTCCTAAACATGCCTGGTTATTATTGAAACCACGTGCTGTTAACCATGTGGGGCCTTCTCAACCGCTTTTGAAACTGTTAGAAAATGGGCGGTAAAAACACACTGATGAGGAAACCACAACTTGACGAATGTCGCACTACTAAAAATGTCACACTGGCTCGAGACTAGCAGCAAGACTCATTCAGCCAATGTGGGCTTCAATATAAGGACTTTCTCTTTTATATCTGGGAGCCGATACAAGCAGACATTTCAATTAACCCAAGATTCAAAATGAGGCACTTTTTTTTTTTTTTTTTTTTTTTTACCATGTCAGAACAATAAAAACGAGCTGTTCATTGTGGTTATGAGGTCGGTGGTTGTGCAGCATCGGCCGCTCCAGCTTGTTTTTTTTTGTTTTCTATTTTTTTCAAGATGCGATTTTTGTTTTTCCTTGCAGCCATACTCAGGATGTTGAGTCAAACCACAGACATTTTCGCCACATCCACAGCTTGGCTCAACTTCATATTTCTGGTTTTCAACAAAATACCATTCATGACGAGACATATTCTCCGTAACAGCTAAAACGCTTTCAACACCAATAAAGCGCTTACCCTTAAAAAAGTGTTGTATAAACTGTGGTAAAGGCTTGAAGTAGCTTCTCTTACTCAATTAGTGTCTCCTGCTGTTTTGTCACATTACAATCATTGCCTACACCTAATCATAACATTAGGCTTAATGAAACATTCTGCCAATGAGCAGTTTCGTAGCTACAGAGGGGCAAATAATCACATGACCATCATCGCCATATCCACAATCACCTGATTAGATACAGTACGTACTTTTGTTATTACACTGTGGAGCCAATGATTCCCTGTCTATCGCGGGGGGTACGTTCCAGACCCCCCCATAATAAGTGGACTAGCACATCTAAATGGGGGACGTCTGCGCTGCTGTGGGTGTGATCACAGCCGACTTTAATCCTGTCCAATCAAAGCGGCTCCTCTCACACACCTTTAAATGTGGCACGCTGACAGTGTTTGACATGGCGGAAGAAACTGGTTTGCTCGAGTTCAGGAGGTCAAAGTGCCCAAAGTACGTCCCCCAAAGTACGTCCCCCATCTGCCCGCCCCCGCCCCCCCGAACGCCCCCACCCTCGTTGTGCCGGGACGCAAAACAAATGCAGCGAGTCTTATGCTTGCACAAAATTCAAGAAACTGTACGCGTGTTTTTGCACAGATGCGCCATCTACGAAAACAGAGCCCTTAGTGTTTCACTGATTTTACACTTAAGACAATTGACAAATCTTTTAGTGGAGTAGCTAAAGGTGTTTTGGTAGAAACCTGGAACTTATATTTCCATTAGTTCCTTCTCTGTTCTTCATGGCATTACTGTAAAATGGTAATAATGCATGCGGTGGGCTGAGAGTAGCTTGAACCTGGGTAACTAGAAAAATTATTGCATGCGACTATAATAGCAGGGACAGTTGGCAGGAGGGGAAAGCCGTCTGACTGCGGACAGGGACATGCTCTACTAAGTGAGCTAAGTGAGAAGAATGCGTTGTGACACCCCTCCGGGGCACCTTGCGAACAGCGTGACAGCGGCATGAAAGCGTCAACATGCCAGTTTTCACAGTGAACTCCTCTTCTGTGCAGGCCTGCCAAGACTCACGACACTTCGTTTTTACTTCTGCACTACAGCGAAGGCTTGCACTGACGTTGCTCGAAGTGCTGCTGCAATATTTCGCCATTTTATGTCTAGCGCTGAAGTAATAAACACATCTGTTGATAAAAGATAAGTCCATGTGGTGTTCAAATTTGGTCCATCATGTGTTGGCAGATACAGTTGCATCATATCTTATTCATGTGAGCACACAATTGTGGTTGTGTTGTGGTGCCGCAGCATGATGAGATGATTGTGTACCTCAAAACATCTCTAATTGTGTAATTGCATTCTAATTTCAGTCAACAGTACCTTCCAAGATCCTTGTTATGGCGGAGAGATATTTTTCAGACAAAAACTGACACACTGTCACCTACAATTCAGTTCTGTTCTTTCCAGTGTGGTTAAGATTGATAAACACAGAAGAGGCCTGTGTCTCTACCGCAGGGTGTGTAGGCAGAATGGTGTCAACGACTTATTAATGTGACACCATAGCAGTACAACATCCATTTTCCTCCGCTTATCGGGATTCAGGTTGTGGGGGAAATCATCCGAGCGCGGATGCCCAGACTTCCATGTCTTTGGCCACCTCCTCCAGCCCAGGCCAGCTGTGAGACTCCGTCCCTCCAACATGTCTCAGGTCCACCCCAAGTGCTACGCCTGGTTTGACATGCCCGGAAAACCTCCCTATTGAGGCGACATGGATCGCCATCCATAGTAGAAGCAGTGGAAAGTCTTTTTTTTTCTACTCACAAATATGCCAAGCTATTTCTGATGTACTCGTTAATTGGTCCACTGAATACACTGACCATCATGTCATACAAGATATAATGACACGCTTATATTTTATTCCAGAGGTCATTATTTTTGATAGTTCACAACATGTTAGAATTGAGAACTCCCCTCATCCCTACTCTGCAACCTCACAGACAGAATGTAAGCACCTCCAGCCATAATCAGAATATCAGTCTGGAGCAAGAAGGGTGAATAATTAATGCAATGTCTTTTGAATTTGCTTATTTCACCAAGCAAAAAATAACTTTCTTGCCTTCACTGCCTGCAGCCAAATACTTCACTTGCCTGGCACTGCTGCGTTCAGCTTCTAAAGCGATGATGCATGGCTCAGAGAGATGGTTTTTTTGCCAAACCATCACATATGATTCGACACACAAAAAAACAAACTTGGGAAACTCTCCACGAACTCCTCTAGTGCTGAAAACTGAAGCGAGACATCAAAGGGGTTTCAGAACGAGTAAAAACATTGATATCTCTGAGGCAACAAACACGTAATTTGCATGTGCGTGTGGCATTTTGTAGTCAGAAGATCACACAGTTTTGGAGGTAGAGAATGAGGCTGAGATGCTTAAGGGTGTTGGCAGTACTTTGCCTGACATTACACACGTTTATGCAGGCGGTCAGACAGATAGCCGCTGTATGAGGCCGGAAAGAGGGGAGTCAACTTTACAGTTCCCATTGTATATCTTGCCTATAGCAATAAGTTAACATTCACACAAACACATGTTACGGGATGGGTCCTGTGTCCTTGACCTCAATCTGCTACTGTTTCTTGATCTTTTACAATTTGTCTTTTTAGTAATATTGGACAGTATCCTGATTAGCCAATCCTGTAATGTTGCCCAGTGCATTCTTGTCTGTACAGTAGACTATTAGAACTTGGACTGTTGGTCAGGTACTCCTTCAATGGTTTAATTACTGGAGACTGTCAGGAACTCATGGTCTATAGTCAAGTTTCTATCAAGCAGGACAGTTCATTTCAATATTGCTATATATATATATATATATATATATATATATATAGATATACATCACCAATCCATCCATCCATATATCCATTTTCTATACTGCTCACTATGTTCAGGGTCATAGGGAAGCAGGACACTATCCTAGCTGACGTACTGTACTGGGAGGTGGGGTACACCTTGGACTGATCCCCTGTCTATCACAGTTATTCACATTCATATTCACACTTATGAGCAATTTAGAGTCTTCCCTTAACATACCATACATGTTATTGCACACTGGGATGGATAAGGGAGAACATGAAGTGCAAAGAGAAAAGGCCCAATCAAGAGTCCAAGCAACAGTTCTTATCCACTGTGCTGCCCAGCAAAAATCTCATTTGAATTGATTCATTATGCCAGTGGAACCTGCCGATCAATTCCACATTCAATTCCAAGTCATATCCTTGTACTGTTGCTTCTGCCAGAACGTCTGCTTTGTTCACCTGCATGGTTTGAATCCATCTCCTCAGCACTGGTTTTATTTTTGGTAAATAAAACATTGGTCACAGAGAACCAACAAGACTGGATTGGGGGATAAGCAGTACCAACTCTCTAAGAATCAAGCTTGATTATACAGTGAGCTAGAGACAACAGGGAACAGCGACCATGGCTTCAAGACTTTAGGTAGAACAGAGATGATCTTTGACGATGTGTTACTTAGGACGGGAGTGAAACCATCATTATATAAAAAGCAGATTGATTCAAAATTGCATCCTGTGTTTGTGTTCTGCACACACTGCAATAATGTGGAGAGTTAAGCGTCAGTCCCTGGCGCGCCTCTGACTGGGGGGAAATCAACATATGACAGGCCCCGCTTGCCTGGTTGCTAAGCTACGAGCCTCAACAATCGATGTTTGGGGGAGGATTTTGTCAAATGTCAGACATAAGTGTTCCCTAGCCTTTCTGACATCCTGTCTAAACCTGATGTGTCTCCCAGGAGGGCCACGCGATTTTAAATTCACGCCCACGTCCACCGCAAGTGTTTGTGAGTAACAGTTCCTAGCTTTTTCCCTTTCTTTCTTGACTAAGATGCTGCGGTGCTCCCTTATCTACAAGCGCCACCATACCTGAGTGTCATTGGCAAGTCCTTATCTTCCTCTCTACATGATCTACAGCACCTGCTGCTTGTCACTGATAGATGTAGCCAATCGTAAATCCAGCCAGGCTGTCCACATCAGAGCCAACACGCAATACGATTCAGCAGGATTACATGTTGTGGAAAGGAAATCAATAAATCTCAGTTTTCATCATGAAAAATGTTAAGGGAAGTACTTATTGTCGAGCAACACAGAGAGTCACTGGCAAAGTGTAGTGTCATACAAAGCCTATTTAGCTCTCGGTTTTATATTTGCGATCCAAATGAACCACAAATAGATTGTCATTGTCATATTGTTACAGCCGCTCACATACAAGGAGATACTTTGAATGCACGGTGTTAACTGTAATGGTGTGTGCGTCGCACACAGTTGCTAGTCAACGAGAAAACGTGTCGGCCTCAGCACCAATTTGTCAGCTCCCCTGGATCGCTTTTACAATGGTGTCATTATCACAGCAGGAGCAAGATAACCTAACGTTTCCAAGCTTACCTTGGGCCACACAGTCACTGTCACAGCCATAAACGCATTACAGACCACTCAAACCGCTGCATGCGCGCTCCGGTCCTAAAGCTTCAGGATGTACTGACCTGGGATCAGCAGCAGCAGTTACATGAGGGTCAACACAGATTAGTTGTAAGGGGGCAGTCAAAATCACACAACCATAATAAATTTTTTTTTTTTTTTTTTTTTTTTGAATCTGTCTTGTTCAGCTGCATGGCCTTGCAGAAGTGTGGCTCTATGCCTTTTGTGCTGGGACAGTTTTGCTGTACAACATTGAAGTTTGAAATACTCCCTCTGATTTTTTTTGTTTTTAAATTCTGATGTTTATTAAAACTGCAGCCAGACAGAAAAGGGTTTTAGGGGACAGAATGAGTTCCTTATTTCTATTTTCTACAGCGCTGGTCCTCATTCGTGTTGCAGGTGAGCTGGGGCCTATTCCGGTGACTTTGAGAGAGTGACGGGGTACAACCTGGACTGCACTGCAAAAACGCAAAAGCTTACTTAGTTAATTTATGTTATTTCTAGTGAAACATCTTACTCCACTTATTTTAAAGGACCTTTTCTCATATTTTGGATGTTATATTGGCTCTATGTTGCCTCGGTGAACATGTGAAATATGAATTAAAATCATTCACGGATTCCTGAGTTCCAGATGTTTTCCTGCCAATAGGCCTGAAATCAGGTTATTCGAATTTGTCAAGCTTATCTACGTCACTAGCAAAGCCAGCACTGTCAAAATAACAAGCATGTGCTCTCACAAGTAGTGAAGCTCTACACGGAGGCAACCAATCAGAGGAAAGGGGCAGTCTAATATGGATAAAGCTGATAAAAAACTGGGTCAAACAGAAGTAGCTGGGGCCTTTTCTGGACACTCGTATGACAAAACTAAGGTGTTTTTTTTTAATGAAATTGACACTTTTATACTAAGTCCATGTTCGAGAGTCACTATATGGAGGTCTCAATAGCCAAAATATGAGATCTTTAAGACTTAAAAAAAAAAATTCATCAAGACAAAAAAACTTATAATACAGGATCTTTTTTTTGTAGAATCTCATCAAGTCATGCTAGTTCCATTGGGTGTTTTCTTTTTTCAATTAAAACAAGACGTAGATTCATCATTCATTTTCTGTAACGTTTCTCCTCTGCTATCCCAGCTAACTTCGGGCGAGAGGCAGGGTACACACTAAATTGGTCGCCAGCCAATCGCAGGGCAAATATAAACAAACAACCATTCACACTCATATACACACCTATGAGCAATTTAGAGGCTTCAATCAACCTGCCATGCATGTTTTTGGGATGTGAGAGGAAACCGGAGTACCCGGAGAAAACCCACGCAGGCACGGGGGGAGAACATGCAAACTCCGCACCGGATTTGAACCCGAGTCCTCAGAACTGTGCGGCAGATGTGCTAAGCAGTCGGCCACTGCAGTGCCTAACACATGACGTTTCTCAATAAAATAAGTGTGTGGGGGGGGGGGGGAAATCTACCAATGGAACGAGCATGACCTGATAAGATTCTGAAAATAAGATCTTATATCTCAAAATGACTATTTTTTTCTTTGCTGAAAATTTTGGAAAAATGTCAAAACTGTCTTAAAATAAGCACTTTAAGATGTTTTCACTAGAAAGCAGATAAATTCACAAGGTAAGATGTTGTATTTTTGCAACGTGGTCTCCAGCCAATTGCAGAGATTTAGTTCCTGTCACTCGACCAAAAATAAATAAATCAATAAAACTGAAAAATTAAAATAAGTGAATGGAATAATCCAAATAATATATGGATGTTACCCTTATCTCAACAATAATCAAAATTGATACTAGGTATTTGTCCCTTTTCCACTTCAAGGTACCTACTGTACTTGTCTCATTGCTTTTTCATTGACAGTACTATTTCTAGTACAGTAAATACAGGACACTGTGATTCTTCTTCTTTTTGGTGTTGTGTTAGTGTCGCTCATTCCTACCGATACATTCAATGTGTCTTGATTTTTGCTCTTTCCAGAGGTACTAATTCGAAGTCCAAAACCACACCAAACTAAGGTCTGTAGAGTCACTATGGCGCAGTGGAAAAGTGGCCCTTTTTTGTGTAATTAAATCAAACTAAGTTGATCGTTATATTTGGTGGTGTCGGATGATGTCGGATGCAATGAGTCACCTCTTATTTAGAGCACCACGACTCTATCAAATGTTATTTGTCAAAAGCTCACTTTTTGGGTTCACTGAGCTTCTTTTTTTTTTCCAAATTAAAATTCCCCCAGCATAGAGAAGCTGCTCGTCATTATGTGTATTTTCTTTTTGTTATCTTTACAAAGGCAAGCTTGTATTTCTGGAGGGCACTGTACAGTTCACGACAGGGGTAGAGTGGGGTAGCTGTGTGTGTGTGTGTGGGGGGGGGGGGGCTGATGTGCGTCTGAATGAAACAGCATGGGAGAAGAGGACGGATTGGGAGGGGGTTGAATATTCTGTCAGGCTTTTTAGTTGAGAGTCTTCTTGTGTTGATGAATAATTGAGCTGTAGTCAAGCGGGGAGCCATTTCATGAGCTCCTCTGTCTCCAAGTTAAAATTAGACTGTTCTCTCCAAGCAGAAAGTCTGTCTCTTTGAGATGCCACCGTCTCACAGCACCACTCTTCTCTCTCGTTCACTCTCTCTGCAGCAGCCCACTTGTGCCTCTCACTGCAATAAGCCTCAGTCAATATGAGAAGAGACGTAAACACGCTCGGCAGACAAGTCGAAGTGCGGCGCTATCTGTGTGGTCTTGTTTTGTCTTGGGTAAAGCATAATAATGTAATGATTTAATAGTTCAAGTATTCTTCACCTTAATGAGACACCCAAGGCGTCCCTCTGCAGCAGTTCTATACGTCTGAAAAAAGTTGTGTCTGTCTACCTGTCATCACCAGATCACCTGGGCTCTCTTGTCTTCGCCTGGCATCTCAGCACCAGCAGCCCATCTCAATCTGTCCCTGCATGCCACCAAAAGTAGGACACAGACAGCTCGTCACATGCTCACACACATCTAGAGAAAAAGTTATGGCATGAAAACACCCATTTTTATGACAGCACACTTAAGAGTCCATCAGCCCGGTATCAGCTCTTATCTGTGGGCAGCCAGCCGTGGGGCATTCAGTGACTCTTCAAAGCCTTCGTTTCTTCAGGGTATCTGAGCTTGCATTGCTACTCTCTTAATTAGAACTGCCTCTTGCCTGCTCACTGAGATCCACCCGGCCAAACTTCAAAGCTCCTCTCTGAATAATGATGTATTGGTATAGCACACCTCAGGTACTGCCTCAATCTCGAACACCCCCGCCCCTTCCCTTCAAATCCTTCTTACGTACCTCTTTGTGACTCTCTCATGCCCAATTTACTCATATTTCCGTGTTCGCTGACACAACCTTTTGCTGTGGTTCAGTCAAGAAGGTGATGCTACGCTACGATTCGTGTATGCGTACTTGTGTGTGGTTTTGCTGCACTGCTAGCTACGGCTGCAACAATGATAGAAATACATTTTCTGTGAATAAATGGATGAAATATGGAGGCTACTGTATCATCTGAGACTGTCTTGACAGTCTCAGTGAGGAAACAACTACAACAACAATAATAATAATAAGAAGAAGAAGAAGAAGAAGAATGCCATAGATGTAATGATACATTTATTAATGTGGGTGTACATATTTAACAGTGATGTACTTTTGGACCTAATGTTTTGGCGAGTACAATAATGGCACCGGAATGTATACTGTATATAATAGCAGTGTGGTTGAAATATCTTTTAGGAGTGCAAACCTTTTCTTCCTGCTCTCTTTTTTTGCTCAGCATTTCTAACTATTGTTTTAGACTCAGATGAATATGCTTTGAATGCTGTGACTAAAAGAGATTTTTATGAATGAATATAAGGGTCCCACTGAGGGAAAAGGAAATAATGCAGTCGAAATATGATCCAAAGTCAGTCATAATGTTATAAAATCTTAATCAGAATCTTAATTAGTATTTTTTTTCCCAATTGCTCTTAAAAAATATCACTTTATTCTTTTTGCAATTATTGTAATGTTAAAACTACATAAGTTTATTAATGGAAAAAAAATCTCCTTTATTTCTCATAACGATGCCTTTTTTTCTTGATGTGGGAATATTAGGAACACATTGAAAAGAAAGGGGGGGGGGGGGAACAATGACATTTTAATACCCCTTTAAAAGTTTGTCACTTGGAGAGTTGCACTTAATTTTACTGTTGGTGCAACACAATTAAAATTAATACATATACTTACCTGACAGTGATATAGAGACTAGACCAGTGATTTTTGCTTTGTCGTCTTCCATCATTGGAATTTGAACAACCTTGAATCGGTGTGCAGTAAATGGTGTAATGTTAGCAAACTGTGTGAGTCATTAACCCGGAGTGTTTTCTGCTAAGCCAATAAGTTGAGAGTGTGGAAACCGGCTTCGACTTTGAAAAGCATTTACAAATAGTAGTGGATTACCAAAAGAAAAAAAGACTATCTGGCTGTTAACGGTTCTGTCTGTTAATGAGTAAGAGTGGAGTTTGCAACATTCATTATTGAGGCCGACAGGGCAAAGTGACTTCAGTTAGGAGTTAACAAGAACGTGGCGTTACCTCATTAACCCGTCTCGACGCGGCGTTCGCCTGCTGTTCCTCTGTGCTGACTCGCAGTTACGTTCCCACTGTGTGAACGTAACACACACACACACACACACACACACACACACACACGCACATTCAAGAAGGCAACACCAAAGAAGTTGCAATAAATAAAAATGTTGTCCAGTGCCCTAAATCACGTCAGCTGTTTATGCGCCCGAACTGGCCACCATTACAGCGCATAATAAACAAGAAACAGCGCACACTTGTGTAATTCTTACATTGCATCATGTGAGGATAAGCACAACTCTTCACCGACAGTTCTTCAGTCAGACTCACTATAGCAGAACATTTGGAAACTCGAATTGTTGCTTAAAGCAGCAGGAAGGAATCATGTATTTTTCTGTGACTGTGGTCATTTTACAGAAAAAGCAGTAAATGTGAGGTTTTTTTCCATTTATTTTTGAAAAGTCAACTGAGGTGGCGAATAGGAAAGGACGAACATTAGCAGCCAGGCTCCTGCTAACATTACGTGGCATCCAGGCTGGTCCGCCAACATATTGGACCGCCAAAAGGATAATGAAAGAGATCATTAGTTTTCTCTTTTTTGTTTAGGCCATTGCACGTTTACATCCTCACAAATGACATATTGTAGCGGTCGCCGACTCACCAGTGTCACACAAGGCATTTGCCCCCTTGCTCAGACACACACTCAAGTTACAGTATATTTTAGGGCCCGCCACATGCAGCTGCTACCTGTCATCCTCTGTATGACAAGAGATTCTTGGCAGTCCTTATTCATCAGTACCACCAACCCTGTGGGCGAGGACCTTTTCCAATGATACAGTACCTCTTACCTTTTCTTTCAATCGTACAAATAACTGATACTTACAAGAATTGACACATTGTGTTTGTATTTTAATAATGCTTCTTAAAACAGCCAACCATTTATTGGTTGTATTTTAGGATTGAATGAAAGTTATTTTTCACATTCTTGAGCCTGGGGCTAAATGGGAATCTAATTACATTACTAAATGGTAATCAAATTACATAAGTAATAAGTAATTTGATGGGACTTTTAATGGGATCATGGTCCCAGCCATTGTTCAGGTAGCTTTCAATTAAGTTGTTATGTGTATAAAACACAATAACTATGAAAATAAGGTCAAAGAAAATATAAAATAAAACCTGTTTCCCTGTAGAAATTGCTTTACCGAGCACTGCAAAGAGGGTAAGAGAGTTGGATTTATTCCAACATTCGTATTCATCAGGTTTAGCAGAGTAATCCCACTTTGATCACGATGTATTTGAATTTTTAATCCCAGGTAACGAGTGTGCGTGCTTCCTCAAGCCTTAGCATCACAACTGCGGAGCCTCAGCCAAATGACATCTGGCCCACGCTGTGGTAATTAGACAGCAAAGTGTATGTTGTGTTTGTTGTTTGGAAAAAGGCCTGTCGACATATTGCCAGGCCGACATAATGTACACTAACTGAGGTGATGCGTAGCTCATCCATTTATAGCCGCTGCTTTGGCTCATTTTGCCTGTGAGGCCATCAGGAGCATAACACTGGGAGCAGCCTAAGCCCTAAACCTAATGCATCTGTTGTGACCATTATGGTAAGCACTCGCTATATCAGGGTTCATAATTTTCACCCCTCGCTATATCGTAGATTTCAAGCGATGGTTTTTGTGGGTGTTTAGAGTATACGGGCAAGCCGGAATTTACAGTTGCGTAAACCCTTTAGTGTAGTACCACGGTGTGCCACAACATACTGGCCAGTAAGAAGGTCTACGGGCAGGGATGGATCTTGAAAATTATTGAAATTATGATTAAAAAGAAGAGCCATGGAAAGTATTGAGTATTGTTGAATGCTCTGTTCGTATGTGTTCGTGCTCCGTTTGTGTTAAAGTAAATGTTGGTTTAAGGTTTATCATTACCGTAACGTCATTGCTAATTTTGGTTTGCCTGCCTATGCCGTTTTCACATTATATATTCGCATTAAGTTAGCATATTTTTCATTTGATGAAACAGTTTGGTATTTAAATATCCCTCCCCTCCATCCATTTTTTATACTGCCTATCCTCACTCGGGCGATGGTTGAGCTGGAGCCTATCCCACTTGAATTTGGGCGAGACACTTTGGACTGGTCGCCAGTCTATCCCAAGGCACTTACCAGTATAGACAAACAACCATTCACACTCACACATCGGAGTGCGAGTCTTCAATGAACTAAAGCAGCATGGTTTTTTTTGGAATGTGGGAGGAAGCCAGAGTGCCTGCAAAAATCCAAGCAAGCACGGGAGGAACATGGAAATGCCACACGACACCAATCATGCCGCAGTGTTCAAATATTCAATGTTTCATTCTCTTTTGTTGTCTGTTTTACAGTAAACTTCAACTGCGAGTGCCAAATAAACAGCTTAAAGCAAGCACCGAACCGTGCGAGCGAGCTAGTTGAGAGAGTGAGAATAGCCGCTAAGGAATACTTTACAAAGTATGTTTTTATACATTCAGGTGTGTTTTATTACATTTAAATGTTTTTAAAGCGTGAAGGAGAGAGAAATATATTTTAGAATTTTTTTTTTTATGTGGTTTCTCTATATTGCAGATTTTCACCTATCGCAGGTGGATCTGGAACATAGTCCCCTCGCTAAACAGGCTTCAAAGGTTGGCTGTGTTAGAAGCTCATCGTTTTCTGTGAGAAAGTCTTTAAATTCAAAGGCAAATATGAAGAAAACAACAACAAGCACACATTAGTTAATAGCGCAACCTTGGCAGAGGTCTGCACTTTGTTCCATTCTACAATGTTTTGGGGGAGGGAGGGGGGGGGGGTCGGGTCACATATTGTTTGTAAAGGCATGGTACTGATGTAGCCCCACCCACCACTTCACTGGATTCAGAGAACAATGGAGCAGCTGATCTATTTTTGTGATGCAGGATGGATACACATCCCCGTGTCTGTGTACTACTCCGTGTGTGGGTGCGGCCAAGTGGACCCTCAAGTTGGTATGCATCTCCTGACCGAGCCGCTCAGAGGTGACAGAGATGAAGAACCATGACGATGACATCACAGCCCAGAGTGCAACAACAATTGTGATCTTTTTTTAACCCAAACAAAGGACACTTGTTCCGCTTACAGATTGGCTCCCAGCATTTGTCCTGTGAGTTGGACGTGTGACTGATGACACAGAGCAATGACCTTCCTTTCTCTGCCAAAAGACGGTCTGTGTGGGTCTGTGGAGGGCGACGCCTGACAGAAGCAATTTGGTGTTGAACACCGATCACATGAGGAGCTAAAATAACACAAAAGCCTGATTCCAACCTTCTTTAACAGTGCAGGAATTCAAAACTGCATACGTCTCAGTGAAGACATAGTAAAGTAATTTGACATGGTGAACTGAGACGACAGGAGAACTCTATTTGCAGCCATAGTTAAAGGAGGTACTTCCAAAGCCCTGCAGCTGGTACAGTAGAACATGTGGTTGGTGCATCTGTCTCGCACTAAGAGGTTCTGGGTTAGGGCCTTTCCGTGTGGAATTTGCATCTTTTCTCACACATTAAAAAAGGGATTCCAAATTGCCCATAGATGTGAATGTGAGTGTGAATGGTTGTGCATCTACTGTATATGTGCCCTGTAACTGACGAGCAACCAGTCCAGGATGTTCCCCACCTCTCGCCCATTGCCAGCTGGGATAGGCTCCAGCTCACATGTGATCCTGAACTGGATAAGTGCTACAAAACGAATGGCGAGATGGAACCAGGATTACATGAAAACCAAAACTAACCCTTCCCACCAGACTTTGCAAAGACATTTTTGGTTCTGTGAAAGGATTTTATCATTTTTGTTCTCAATTTGTTTTCTAAATGTATAGCCACTTTCACATTGTTGATCTAAGCCAGCATTTTTTTCATATTATTACCAACTCACTGTCCTGTGTGTAAGTTATCTACTTATAGGGATTTGAAGTGGACCTACGAGTGAGCCGGCCTCCAATAAGGTAACAGCGTCACAACAAAGGTGGAACGTAGTCGCGCTGACGTCGCCACAAATCTAATTATCATAATGTGGCAAGCCGCAACGGCTATGTGAACGCAGCAATGTCCTGCTTCGGTGAGTTTTGTTTGAAAGGGACAAGTGGACAGCTCTACAGTTATGCTTCTGATGTCTCAATTTACCAGCGAGACCGTGTGAACGCATCTAGAGTCAAGGGGAGAGCAATTTTGGAGGCTGCAGCAACCAGTCCACCGCTGCCACCCCTTGGCTCCGCCCCCGAACAAAGGAGAATGAGGGTCTCCTGTATTTACTGTACTTCTCGGCATGTACCTGTTAGCCACAGTCAAACCAATTTATTTGAGACGAGACTCAGGGCAGCAAGGAAAGAGACCACTGTGGCAAAGAGGAGACTGTGGAGTATGCGTGTAGCTTGTAGTACCTGCGTTACTGCTCTCACTAATGGCCAAGCGTCATTAGCGAGAAGAAGCACGTCGAGCTCAGTTAGTGTCATGCAGTGGAAAAGGGGCTATAGAGACAAACCACCATTTGTGCTCACATTCATACCTATGGACAACTGAGCATTCAACGTCTGAGTACTCTGAGAGAACCCATTCAAGGCCCGAGCCTATAGCTTATCGGTACGTCTTGCTGTGAAGTAGCAGTGCTATCAAATGTTCCACTGTGCTTTCTGGTGGTGTGAAGTGTTATTCTTGGATAAAAGACAACTTCATTGAATCAAATCATTTCCAACACCCCACCCAGTGGTACGAGGACAACCGGTTGGGTGTTAAAACCTTTTTACTCGTGCAAAAAAACTGAAGCAAAAAGCAACATCATTATGTCTTCTACTTCTTGCTGTGGAGATAATGCCAAGTGACTTTTGAATATTTCGTGAAAGAGTGAAATTTGCATTTTATTTTGCACTCTGTGTTCCTGCCTGCCTTATGTCCCAGATGTCGAGCATGGCAACGGGAACGAGAACAAGTCAGTTATCCTTTCCTCTATTGTCAAACTCCTCAGAGAGTAATATGACAATACAGCAGTTGCCTTTCGGTGTCTTCTGTCTCCTCAGCGACAGCCTCAATGTTATGACAGGAACAAGTAACGGATTCCAGCAGTACACCAAGCATGAAAATATCAGTGCAAATGATTTATGGCGCGATCTCTATTTATCTCTCTCAATTAATGCAGTGTCATGGGCAACTTTGGAACAAGAAGACAGGGAATCCTTGATAATTTTCCATAAGCGGCAAACCAATTAATCAAGTGCTTTTCAAGGTGTGTGCCAAGGATGAAGTGTAATTAAGTGAATGACATGGCATCTTTCTCTTTTGCATCAGCGTGCTATTATCACCTCGTGACTTGAATGGAAATGGGGGTGTTTTGTCCGTCTGAAGATCTATGATAACATTAAGCGGCAGCACAGAGAGTTAATGGTAATATAATGTTTGACATTAACATTTGTGGCAGGTAGCAGCTGCTGTTGTGTGAGGGACCTTTTTAGCAGAGGCGCTACAACTTCCATTATGGGAGGAGGTTGAGATGAATGTATGCCCATTGACAGTTTGCACAAGAAGAATCAATCCAAATGATCCGATGATCTCAGTGTAGTATGATGCAGATATCCAGTATTGCTTGTATAGCTGCTGACCATTCATACATACAGGTATCATCGGGGCATCCTTCATGTGCTTGCTACATTCCTGAACGCCCTCATGTGCTGATCTTATTCGATTGTTGTCATTTGCTTGAAAGGACATCCCAGGAGATATGAAGAGGTTTCTGTGACATCATTTACAGGATATACACTAGTATATATGTACTACGGACTCACCAGACACGGCATCCACGAGACGTATGACGCTTTATCGTGACAAGTACCAGAACGGTCTGGCCCCGCTCTGCACCGGCCTCGCTTGGCCTGGCCGTTGCGTTTGCATTACAACAGGCGCCAAACAAAAGTGGGAGGGATTGGGAGGGGATCATTTCTTTATTCAGTGGACGAAAACCACGCAAATATCCCCAGGCCTGTCAAATGGCAATGACGTCACGGCCTTCCTCGGGCTACGTTTTAGAACCGGGTCGGGGGAGGTTCTGAGGAACGGTGCCGTTGTCACCCCAGGCCTCGAAAAAGTCTAATAGAAAAATGACCACACACGGCAGAGAACCAGGTTGGTTAGGGTAGAATGGTACAATGGAAAAGGGGCTGGAATAGGCGTGGTGTCTTCCAACAGCTGTATTAAACAATATGACACGTTCAATGTTGTGACTGGGGAATGTTGCCATGATCCTAAAAGTTTCATGTCTGTTTTTTTGTAGCACAGTCATTGTAGAAAGGTCTTGTTATACGATCAGAGACACCAGAAACGCTCCAAACTGATCCTCGAGGTGAGGTCATAAGACATTTGTTGTTGTATCAAGGCAACAATAAACTTTGACAATGAAGCTAAAGTGGAGCAATGTGTCAAAACTGAAGAGTCCAGTTGACATAGCAATAATGAGCTGAGGGGCTGATCCCGCCCAATCTGTGCAGTCATGCCTGTGCCTGGTAATGTTCGCTTTCCCCTCAGAATTCCCACAATGCCATGTGGCAGTAGGGCTCACGTTGCATGCTGGGAGGTCATTTGAGCTGAGATCCCTTTTGGCTGCAGCACCGCTTACCCCTCCAACCATCTTGCTATCGTCCAAAAAAATTCTTGGGTCCTCGGGGCAGCACAGAACCCGAAATAACAAACCATATCAGCACTTTGATCTGCATCCCCGAGCAAGTTGTGACACTCGTGCAGCTGCTCCGACACCAATCAAGGCACAAACAAAGTGGTGGAGAGGATTTAGGGGATATATATAGTTCGCACAGGCCAGACAGGGATAAGAAGCGTGGTGACAGGGACAACCTATCAGTCCTTCAGTTACACAGAATATGGAAGTGTAATAATAATAGGCCTGTGGAATAATAATAATAATAATGTTTTCATTTTTTATGAATGTATTTGTATTTGATAATATAATTTTAACACATTTTGTGTCGCTCACACACATGTTGGCATACGACACGAGATGGCAGAGTGAAAGGGGCGCGCAAACAATGGTGCACCTCTTGAGCCGACGTGGGTGGGTGCCTTGCTCAAGGGCACCTCAACAGTAGTCGAGTAGCGGATTAGCATTTCTCGAGCAACTAGTTGCCATTTTACATTTGTCCTGAGAATCGAACTGTGACCCTCCAGTTACCAAGCCTAGGTGAGCTACTGCCACCCCATCATTTCCTCTAGCTGCTTGTTGTTGTTGTGACTTTCGGCTTGTCCTATGGGGCCACAGTGAGTCACTCACAAAGTGCAAGGTCATGGAGTGCCGTAGTTGTGTTTATTTGTCAGTTTGTTAGTGGACCACTTCTTGGTCAGCGGAATGGGGGAAAAAAACGCCATAAAAAGGTCACCAGTGACAGCTTCTGTTACAAAATATGAGCTTCAAATAAAGTTCCGCATGTGCTGTATGCCAACAATTGTTTTTTCTTCACAATGAATGAAGTTTTAGCCTGTGAGCAAAGTGGCGCCACCTCTGATCAAGGTCGCAGCTCGGGGGGTACTGATGAGCTTGCTGCGGCACTTTGTGTCTCAAACGCATGACTTATGTTGCAAGTTGTGACTTTGCAACAGAAGCGCTGCACTGCGTGACACAGCTGAGGTTGTTCTTTCACCACGCCTCACCTGCCACTAATAACTCAAGGCCGAGTATGCTTGCCGCAGCACACAATCGCTATGCTGATAACATGTGCGAAGACGCAGTGATTCACAAACCAGCAAAGCTATTGTAGATTGATCATGACAAAAAAAGATAAGTTTGAGACATCTGTTTTAGCAACTCTCTTTTAAACCCACTTTGTGAGGCCATTACTAGCGATGGGCGAGGTATTGGGTATTCACGAAGGCTGTCGATACCGGCTACTGATACTTAAGGCAAAAAGAAATATGACATCAAGTAAGTCCTCCTCGCCAGTTGTTGGCGCTACACTGTGGCGGTCGGAAAGAAAGAAAAACCTTTGTTCACAATTTTATGCCACTGTGTTAATTGAAATTTTACATATCAAAAGTATCGGTATTGGTACCGCTGAGTATTCAAAATTGAATACTTGCACTGACATCAGTCTGAAAAGGTGGTGTTGAATCTCCCTAGGCAAAACTCTTTTTTTCCCCCCGCATCAATTCATGGGGTATTTTCAGCACGTCAGCTGAAAAAACACAAAACAAATCACTTATGGTACAAACACGTGGTCGGCTCTGAAATCACAATTTAACAAACACAATTGCGCAATTGCGCAGGTGGGGTCATGCCCTGCCCCAGTCACTGAGTGACTGAATGGTGCAGGCATCCATGTGAGTGTGTGGGTGTGTGGAAAGGGTTGATACATCGACAGAATAGCCGTTCAACTTTGCTGGCTCTTTGTAAAGAAAGGCGATGAAGAGTAACGAGAAGGCTTTCGGTTGCCAACGTGACAGTATGTGCACCCCTTGTTTCCATGGCAACGGGCATATTGACACGCTGCAGTGCTGTGCTACTGGAAGTTGGCGGGCATCCAGGAAGCACCCCGCCTGCACACGGAGCTCGCATTGTGTCTTTCAGCGCTACGCAATCACAGCATCGCTTCCTCTCTTCTGAATAAAAGGGTTGTAAAGGGTCCAGCTGAACACCAACGTAAGGCCAAGTGAAACCAATTGTGCGGGTTTTGGCCATACTTATTATTAACATCATTACGGCATGAGTTGCTGTTGTGGTGCGGGTAGAGGTGGGTGCTAGGGAGAGAAAGAGAGCGAGAAAGAAAAAAACATTGCAGGAGGGAGGGGTGAGGTCTGCGTCACGCAGTGCTCGCATGTAAAGATGAATAGAGCAAAAGGTGACGCTCGTATTACGTTACAAGAACATACAACCGGCTGGACGGGTGGAGGGGCTGGGCTCGACACCGACAGATGGATAAACCCAGGAGAGGAATGCATGCCAAGCGCCCACTGTATCAGCGGCTTGCTGGGGCATGAAAATGTCAGGCGTCAGCGACGAGCCACGCGTTCCCTGCTATTTATATAATTCACCATGTGCTGCATGTACACATAAGGCCTGGAGAGCGGGAATGGCCGGGGTTAAGGGCAAGAGCGCTGCCAGGCAGAGGCGGAGGCGAGAGGAGTGCGTGTGACTCATCTCTCTATCAGCCGTAAAAGCAGCCTGACAGGAGCCGCCATTGCTCGATGTGTTCAGACAGGCTGGGGAGGGAAATGTCAACACCGGGCGGGCGCGCAGGGCCGTGCGTGGCTAACAACCGCACGGGCCGATAAAGGCTAGCATTATCTCATCTCGCTCACACACCGAGGCAAAGGCTGTACTTAGACCCCAGGCAAGTGGTTACTGGTCACGATGGAAGCGACGGGCTTGGTTTGAAGCGCCGGCTTTGTCTTGCTGCTGCCGCCTTGGAATGGGAGCATAACTACAGAGAGGAAATGTGCAAAAGCCCCACGCTGGGTGAAAGTCATTTAGTGGCTTGGTAGTCTCCAATTAGTGACTGGCTGGTGAACAAGTAACGCCATCAAAACACATCATTTGGCATTTTGCTACACGGCCTTTTCCAAAGCCCTCAGGGTCTGCGTGGCCGACGTCCTTGTCCAGACAAAGCCCTCTAAAGCCTGGATTTCATTTCCACATTGTGCCCCGGTGTCCCCTACATTGTTGATTTTTCCACTATGTGCAAGGCCAGGGCGTTCGGAGCGCTCTGTTAGGCCCGCGTCAAAAGAAAAACTAGCCGCTGCGGACGGCTCGGCCACTCTTGTTATTCATGTCATGCCTGATGGTTTAGTGGGGCGGGGTGCAGAATTTTCCAGAAGCAGCTGTGTGCTCGTGAAGCTGACAGCCCAAAAAGGTCTCTGACTCCCTCCTTTCTCTCTCTCTCTCTCTCTCTCTCTCTCTCTCTCCAAGCCCCCAGCAGCCCCTCCCTTCCCTCCATCAGCATGCTTGGCTCAGTGCCCGGACTTACTCCAACTCACACCGAAACAGAAATATCCGCACTGCCCCCACCTTCCTCCCTACGTTGAACATATTCCTCTGGCTCGACAGCGAAGCTTCCATCACTCCGAATGACATTGGATCATTTTTCTCCCCCTGCACATTCCAGCCAAAGAGGAGGACAAGGGAGGGGAGCGGCTGCCCTTTCCGCCTTGTGATTATATTATTACGGAGCTGTGTATACAGTATATCCCACACAACCTGTCATGAGCGGACTTTATATGATGATGGGTCACAACTGCATTTGGGTATTTTGTATTTCACAGACCTTCCTCCTCTTTTCGCCCACCTGTTGCGAAATGCATCACCAGTGTTATCAGCCGATCGGGCAAAGCAATGCCAGCCCTCTAAATAAAGCGGTTCCGGCGACAGTTGTGTAACGCACTCGAAGTCACCGGCTCCAATAATAGCAACCACCTGTCAAACACAGGCCTCGCTCGCTCTCTCCAAACGTGCGAAATGCTTAGCAGGGAAATAGTGTGCCAAAATCAAAGACAAAAGCAAGAGGAGTGTCGACAAGACACACTCTTTGCCTTTGCAGTGGATGACACTACGTCGCCTTGATTGACAATAGCATTAGCCCTCAGGGGAGAAATAGCTCCCACTCAGTTATGTAATATAGAGAAAAACTACAGCGAGTCGCAGTGTGCGTGGGAACGCGCGTGCAGTTTTGTCACACAGACACAAACAAAAGTGACAAAATATCTAAGAGTGGTGCTCGTCTGCTGACAAGATGGCGATGAAAGAAGGCTCTCTCGGCATGCTAAGTTGTGTGCGTTGTGATTCCGCAACTCAAGAGTATAATTGTGCGGTTGTGGCGGAGGTTGATTTCCGTAGCACACAGACGCGCTCGCCGCGCTGCGGCCCGGCTTGAAAGGGCAATAATTACGTGAGGCCGAGGCCCTAAGCGGGAGCGAGGCTAGAACAGATGAGGACGGGGAGGAAATGAGCTGCTGCGAGCATCCCGTAATACATCACCGCAGATCTGCTGACACACCCCAGAAAGCGAGCCATTCATCAGCCCAGCGGGCCGCTCCCTCGTCAAATACACGCCGGCGACGTTTGCACTCAGATAGTAAACCGTTTTACTACATCACAGCGCTGAAGCTGGAACAAACCACGAGACACCGCCTGTGTCTCCTCAGCCTGTGTTTACCTTAAATGGACTTTGTGTGCTTCTTCGGCTCGCAGATACAAAGACGCACACAAGACCACAGACAGACACAAAGCAGATCCCAACAACCATAGCAGCTGTACCTCTGCTGTCGTAGAATATTCGAGAATTTCATAGGAAACCTATCTAACCAAACGCTTGTGCCTGTCAGCGGAGCCAGAGTTGTCATTTCATTAGCGTCCAGATTCTCCGATGAAGGACACGAGACTGAGGAGGATGTTGACATTTTTTTTGCAATTGGTGCAGTTGTTAGATAAGCACTCCGATTCTGGGTTTGGCGAACTCTTACTGAATCCAGAGTGCTTTTCTTACAAACTTTGCTGGGGAATGAGGCCCTGTGTTTTTCATTACAAAACTTTGTTGTTGTTTTGTTTTTTTAAAGAAAAAAAAAAAAAAACCAAAGTGAAATCACAGGGCGGGGAGCTGAACATCCTTCTGGAGCAAAGCTGTGCTAGCTGCTCATATGTTTACTTTTAGCTTGGCTCATGCTGGGCGGTAAATCTAACTTTAGCCTGGCATGTGATAGGGGGCAACACAGCCCAAATATATACATCGGTGGGCGGGGTGCTTGCTACAAGGGCAGATGGAGAGCCCCTCTTTTGTGAAACGTGACCACAGTAAAGGCTACTGTATGCACAGAACATTATATGGAGAAAATAATCTGCTCCTAAAATGTGGATCTGTAAGGCATCCTGTCCCGAATGCAGCATCGTGGCGAGCACGCCATCTTATCAGCTGATCCCGAGCCAGGCGTCGGAGCCTGTTGCTCAGCAGAAAAAGAAGAGATCGCGCTGTGCCCGAAAGCGTCCCATTCTTTGTCCTCGTCTCTCACTTCGCCTCGTTCCCATGTTCATTTTTTAGCCGCTCTTCTCATATTTCTTTTGTCCTCTTTCCTTCTTCCTCTCCTGCCTCCCTCCTTCCCTCCCGCTCTCAGCTGCTCCACTTACAAGATTTGGCAGCACTCCAAGATCTGAGAAAAACATTGAGGCATAGCTTGGTTTGATGTCTGGAAAGTGAGGGAGGAAGGGAGGGAGCGAAGAGAGGAAGAGAGCGAGAGAGAGAGAGAGAGAGAGAGAGAGAGAGAGAGAGAGAGTCCTCATTTCCATTTCACAGACTTGATTCATAGCAACATGGCAACAGAAAGAGAACTGTAAGACCGTATAGTCAGAGAGTCACTGCCTGTCGGAAAGAAATGTGAAGGCAGACATGTTTGCAGAACAGGCGTAAAAATATCGATTTGCATGACTAAACTCACTGAACCCAACCATAGAGAGAGAAGGCCCATTTGGCTCTCGGCATTGTAATCAACTTCATGTGGTTGGCTTTGATGACCGGACCAGCCAATTGAAAAGCCAGCCGAGAATCGGAAGGGACGTTTTACACATGCAGCCGTGCTCTTCCTAATTGCCGGTTGGAGCTCCGGCTTCACCCCCCCTCCTGTTCCCTCCTTCCTTTCCAGGGCCGCGACGAGAAGCCTTCATTACGGGCCTCGCAGGAGGCTGAGCCCAACTCCAAAGGGAAACTTTGATTGATGAAAAAAAGAAGCCGATGTGAGTGTGTCCTCAATACGACATTTGCTGTGACCTTGTTTTCCCTGACAGGTCTAAATTTAAACCGAGCAGATCAGTTATAAATGGGGGGGGGGGGGGAATGTGGGCCAGATTCTCCTTTTGGCACATTATTGTGCTAAACATAGACGGGTTAGTGAAACAGCTGGCAACATGTAATACTTCACTGTCTCCCACATGGGCCAAATCTCACTCACACCCTCGTTCCATTTACCCGCTTTTATACCTCCAAGGTAATTCAATGGATGGAAACGCCGAGGAATTATAGTTCCACAAGGATTTATATACATGAAATCCCATATCACCGTTTGAGTTTTACTTTTGAAGAACATTAAATTCTCCTTGCGCTACTGCGTACTCTGTAAAAGTCCGTAGCCAAGCAACCAGTGAAAACACGTCCTATAACGTCATGTTTTTAAGGAGTATCTCCACTGTCAGCCAGGAATGAGCTTTAAAACATTTACTTCCTCTTCCTCATTCGCTATGTACCGGAGACGTGCCACAGTTCCGACAACCCGTTATTATGAAAAATGTTTTGAGCAGATGACAGATGATGACTGTGTATTTCAACTGAACCCAGTTGACACACGCATGCTACAATCAGGTGGCTACAAACTATAAACTACGCTGAATTCAATGCAAAATGTAAACACAACGCTTTGACAAAATCGTGACTTGTGCGGAAATGTGTCCTTTTGCCTTACGAGACATTATTACAAGCTAAGAGGAAAGTAAAGGACTCAGAAATACTGGTTCGCGACAGAGAACGATTATTCCACATAGGGACATTTCAAAACATTCAACGTAAGCATACAACATACAGTGACGAGGGTGATAGCATAAATCTAAGTTTCTGGTTGGTATGTCTGTGTAAATACAGTTGTTTGTGTTGTGTTTTTATGAAATGTGTTGCCGTAAAACAAATCAATACAAAACGCGACATACAGTTTTCATCCCACAGCAACCGCATGAGTAAAGCAAACACAGTCAGTTTGCTTATTCAAGTCAACGAGTGCACTTCTTGCTCTAAGTGTTGTTCGAGAGACAACAAATACAAACTGCGACCTACCGAAGTTGTGGCCTCACTATCCCATCAACATCTTTGCGTAAGCCTGCATGCCGACCTACAGTTTAGTTCACCATTAAGCGGCGCGGCGGTGAGGAAACACACTCGCCAATCTGTGATTGCCTTTCACTTAGCCTGATGAACAGGGCCCTGTCCCATATATCAAACAAACAGCCAATGAGGGATTTTACGACCATTGATTCAACAATATGCCGCAGTGATAAAGAATGCAACCGTGCGGCTCGCTGAGATATTTCACAGACTACGCATGTGTACGTACTGCTGGAGCTGCAGCAACAAAGTTGTTACTCTATAGCAGCCAAATGGTATGAATTGATTTGCCTGGAGGGATGTCAATTTCGCCACCACTTAGCTCAGACTACAGTTTAGCATTAAAAAAAAAAGGGAGTGGCAAGATAACATCTTAACCAGGTTTCATCAGCAGATTAAACATTAAAACTCCCTAGAAGGTAAGTAAAACATAGCCAAATAAAGACCGGTGAGACATAAACTGCAAATGATCCCAGCATGACTTGGTAGTGTAAACAAAAACATCATCATAATAATGTCATGTTTTTTTGTTTTTTTTTGTGGCTCTTTCCTGACTTGTCTCCATTGTGTCCCTGCGTATGAATCACCCAAGCGATGGACTGTGCACCCATTTGGTCACGATGCAACACCAGTGCACTGTGTTATGGCACAGACACTTGCGTAGATAAATGATCGCCGTATTTGTCGCCGCGGATGCTATTTTAGTGCACAAACATGCATCAGTGCAGTTGCGATAACACTTAACGGCACTGGGTACAAATGTTCTTTTGTGTGCTAACGTGCAAAGTACCGCACGCACACATCCATTCCATTCTGAAGCACAAATGGGTCAAAGTCCTGATTCATAAAATAAAGTGCACATTGGCTGTTAGATGGCGTGAGTACGACTAAACGGTGACTAACTAAAGCGCCGCCCTTGATCAAACTAAGCTGCGTTTCTGGTTTTAAAGTCCAACAGATAAGTACACCAGTAAACGGAAAGGGGCTATAAACATCGCGCGCTTTTTAAAATGGCACGCATTGAAAGTCGTGCATCATAAAAGTTATAGTTTTGAATGCTCTTTGAATTTCAGGGTTGTGAGACGTTCATTTCAATCGGCTTTTGTAATTAGTTCATCGGGACAGCGCGTATCATAAATACAGAAATACATTTATATGAACATTGCCGTTAAGTGAGGTAAGAACTTAAGTGCTTTAGGTTGCGTGCCGTTGCTGAATTTTTCAGCCCTGCAACTGACAGCTCAATAAAACATGAGCAGGAAGCAGATTGTATCTCAAATAATTATGCAACTACCTACTACATCGACACACACGCACGCGCACACGCACGCTCGTAGTACCCCCACCCAGCCCTGCGAGCCAGGGTTTGTTTGCTGCAGCGTCAGCGACATGCGGGTGACACTTCTTTGTCTGCAGGCGACAAACCAGTCAACACCGCTTGTCGTTTGAAGGCACAGTAACTGCCTTTTGTCATTTAATGACCTCATAAGCTGCTCGCACTTTGCAGGGCCGGGTCGAGACGCCCCGTTGCCATCACACCCGCTCGCGCACACATACCGTGACCGGCTGTTTACAATTCACGCGACCTCTTTCGGGAATTCTACCACATTTGCATGTGAAGGGGCGCAGTCAGTACGTGAGAGCACACACTGCCTACTGTAGCAGATTCCCGCTCTTATGGCTAAACACTGCATTCAGTGAGTTATATATACACACACACACACACACATATATATGTAGTGTCACAGTGAGCAAATGTGGGAAAACCGGGGTAATGTGTTTTGCTGCACCACCAATGCACCCAATTCATGCTTGCAGTCTGTACTGTTTTTTTGTTTTTTGTTTTTTTTTTGGGGGGGGGTGGCACTTGTGACTGGAACAGAAGGCTTTTAATGTTAGGCACAACGTGCATACAAGCTGCAGCTCATGTGATGTATTCAGACGCAGTTGATAGTGATTCATACCATAACTTTCATTGAAACATCATCACGGCGCTGATAATGGCGCATGTTCCCACATTACTGACTCAACAGATTCCATCTGACTGAACATGACTTGGCACATATTTCAGTAATCGGCAGTCAGTTACAGTGCTGCGCAAATGGAAGCAATTTCGGGGGTGGAGGGGCAATGTGCCTGTTATTAGTAACCGCGCGTTCTTTTTTTTTTTTTTTTTTTTTTTTTACGAGCGTCATGTGCGCAGAGACAGGGTGCCTTTGTGCGGCCCGCTAGCCCGCTCACGTCCTCGTGGGGCGTCGCAACGAGCAGAAAGGAGCCCTGCGCGCACGCGCACGCGCCCGCAGCCCAGCGCCCCTTAACGACTCGAATGAAGCAAGCTCAGACAATCAGTTCATACAAGATCAAGAAATTGTATTTGGCAATTTTTAAACAAGTGCATACAAGTACAGCTAAAAGCATTTCAGTTTTGCCAAGTGCTCGTAGAGTAGCATTAGTCACATTCTACGTTAAACAGGAACTGCCACCAGACCTAGAAGTACATCGAGAATTTTGTTAAACATCAACAGAGGAACGTAGTCCATTATAATGAGTACATACCTTTATCTTCAAAAATATAGAAACACAATGTATTCAAAAATCAAAAATTATACAACCATGTTTACGAAGTATACTCTTCCCTTGGGTCCAATATGTACAAGTCTGTTAGTTTGTTTGAATGGTATGTAAGTGATATTTATATATTTATAATCGTGTTGTTGTTGTTGTTTTTTTTTTGTCTGCTCGGAACCAAATCAAGGGTCCCTCTCCTTTTTTACTTTGACGTCTCCCGCCAGGATGGTGGCGATTTCCCCCTGCATGAAAGCCCACGGTACGTTGGAGCCCACCAGGGGACACTTCTCCCCACTCGGACAGTACACTTCACCCGTGGCGCCTTGCTGCTTTATGCTCTCCCTCGAGCAGGGGAAGCAGAACTTGTGAGAGGGCACAGACGGGCACTGAACAAAGTGCGTGTCCTCCAAGCGCTCGTGGCACAGCGTGCAGCACAAGGGTATGCTGCCCGGTACCGAGGAGTCCGGAATGCTTTGGGGGTGCACTTGGTCCATGCCTGGCACGTGGGGGGTACCCGCACCCGACGCATCTCTCTGCGCCAGCCTCCTCTGACTCATGGAGGAGGGCGACAGGGGACTGCTGCTGTTCCTGCGGGTGGTGGAGTGGACCTGGTTGGCGTCCTTGGGAGAGCTGTTCCCACCCGCGTTGTCCGCCGCCATGATGAGGGCCGCCATGGGGGACTGGCCGTTCTGGGCCGCCTCCGGCGGGGTGGTGCGGGAGTGGGGGGATATCGTGGAAGGGGGGGAGGCGAAGCTCGGAGGGGGGACCGGTGGCATTTTCAGTCCCTCGGAAGGCGGCGGTAACCACTGTTGCGCCTCTCCGTTGAGCTTGGCTGCCGTGCCCTCGCCCTCCGGTTCGGGCGACGCTTTTCTCTTCATGCTGCGGGGGTGTTTTCCTCTGTCTGTGGGTGGGAAAGGGTTAAACAGACAGCGTGGATGAGTCGTTCGGCTCAGACAAGGACACGCGTACGCAGAGAGAGTGTGCGGAGGTGCCCGCCGTTTGCCTCCGTATGTGTGCGGCGAGGGCTAACAAAGCACCGCGGTCGTGCATACCGCGTCCTCGGAAGCAATGCAAATCAAAGTGAAAAGCGCGGCGCCTACCTGACTTGGAAGCCGAGGCGCTGCCGTCGTAGCCCATCACCCTTTGTTGCATGGCCGCGTGGTCCTTCTTGAAGCGGCTGTCGAACGTGTGCAGAGCCATCAGGTCCCGCACCGTCTTGCCCTTGCCCATCCAGTCGGGCTCCGCTCTGCCTTTGTGGGCCTCCGAGATCTCCGGCGTCAGACTGTCCGCCCTGTGCTTCTCCTTGCCGTCGCGGTCGTGCTCGCCGCCGCCGGACACCGAGGCGGGTCTCTTGCCCAGCTCGGCGGAGGGCAGCCCCATCTGGCCCGGTCTGCCGTTGACGGCGTGCACGGGCGCCATGCTGCCGTTCACCAAAGGCACGAGGTTCGGGGGCACCGCGCTGTTCCTGCGCGGGTTGGGACTCTGGCGGTTCAGCTCCGGCGGCTCGTCGGGCTTAGGAAATCCATTGGGCACGGGGACGCCGTTGGCCTGCCGTCCGGACTGGTACTCGGAGCCCAGCCGGGGCGGGCGCTCGGAGGACAGCGGGTAGCGATCCAGCGGCTGCGGCGGCCGCGAGCCGGGGTCCCCCGCCGCCGCGGCGTGGTTGATCGCCTGGAGCTCCTTGCCGGAGAGCTGCGACTTGACGGGCCCGGGAGATCGGCCCTCCTGGAAGCCGTGAGCCCGCTTCAGCTGGCGGGCGGTCTCGATGACGAACTCGATGCGGTCCGCTCCCTCGTAGTTGACGCATCCCCTGCACACGGGTTCGGTAAAATCCCAAATCATGGCCCAGGGCATGCGGGGCAGGTCGCACAAATAACACGACTGCCTCCTGGAAGAAGCAGCGACGGCCGCGGACGACATGGCGCTCGCTCGTCGTCGACCCCCTGAAAACAAACCCAAAATGAGCTTCTTCCTCTCCTTTTTAGCCCCCCCTCCCCCTTCGGAAAAAGCGCCTCGAAAGCGAGTTCCGCGCGGCCCCAAACAAGCCTCAAAGTCCTCCTTTCCCGGCTTAGCGAGCGACGACGGTGGACGTTCGCAGGCAGAAGTTCATGTCGGTGTGTACTTTGGTCGGGCGCTCGTCTGTCTAGCGCCGCTGACTCAATGTACGAGTGGCTCGATGTGGAGCCGTGACGTCACCACGCCCGCTTCCACTTCTATTGACTTGATTTCTTCGACAGAACCCCACCACGCGCAAGACGCTCCCCCCCCCCACCCCCCTCCGCCCCCCGCCCCACTTCACTGCAGCCTCTCGCCGCTCACTATGCCCTTCTTTGCAAAACAATACGACGAAACGAAGCTCGTTTACGATGACATATAGGCGAGCAGACCGTTTGTTTTCCGGCAGTTGTGCACAATTCTGCCTGCAGCGGAAAACAACACGCACGCGCGCGCGCACTCAGCAGAGCCGAGCCGTTGACTGCTGCTTTGTCCTATTTTCAGAGCTTTATCCGCTTCTGGGTTGAGTTGCAGCGTGTTTTTCTTCACGCCGAGCGTCTCAACGCCGCCATGTGCTGCTACTACTACTACTACTACTACTACTACTTGCTGCTGTGCATTGAATGAGGTGGGTTTAACCCCCCCCCCCCCCCCCCCCAAAAAAAAAAATAACATCCCCTCCCCTTATCAGTAAATAATTGTGACAAACATATCGAACAGAGGATATTCTTGATTTTTGGCGTGCATGTGCTGCAGCTGCCATGTGGAGATAAGAGAAGTGGGGGGAAAGGAGCCTCCATTAACCATTAAGCAGGAAGCTCTCGTGTCAGGAGGTGGGGAATTCCAGACAGTGTTGCAAACTTCAGCGCGGTTTGATAAACACTCACCTCCTTAAAAACACTCATGTGATCCACTGGAGCAGCACCGCGCACTCTGCTTTGCGTACGGAGAAAGTGCAAAATGATCATCTTCATCGAAATGGCGCACATGAAGCATGTACTCACTAAATTAGATTACCGCGAATCAGCTCTTCACATGTGGGCTTTCAAAAGAAGAACTGAATATGGGTCGCAGCGATCAAGCTAGGTGATTCACGGCACTGTTATTTTGTGGTTTTACTCAGTGGAAGAAGAAAAAAAATATCGGAGACGCGTCGTCGTATGGCGCAACCGTGCCAAAATCCCCTGAAGTAAAAGTGCAGGTTTGAAGCGGAGGGGTGTCTCGGTAGTTGAGATTCCTCCCTCTCATCTGGGCTCATTCCAACTCATTGCAGCGTTTCGCCTCAGGCTTTGGGTGAGGCAATGCGTCTGAAACCTGCAGACACAAAGCAGGATGTGTTTGTGCAAGTCCATGTGACGTTGGTGGGGGGGGGGGGGGGGGGGGGAGGAAGCAAGATGTTTAGTCACGTACCCTCATCCGCCTCACCCATGTACGGGCCGTGAGGCCGTTTGGCTGGCGGCCGGGGGCCGTGAATCAAGCACGCTGGCTTCCTTCAAAGCCTCTCCGCCGACCGAATCGCTGCGGAGCACCATAATTACGCTCCTACCGTATGATCTTAGAGGATTGCATTTGTAAAGACGCCGACATGCGAGTGAACACGCCCGCGAGGCCGTGCACAGTTGCAGTCACGCCGGGGACTCTGTGAGTGACTTCTGATGGTCAACTACAGTCGAAACAATGTTTCCCATCGTTGTATTCTCTCGACCCGAGAGATCCTTGTTGGGGGAACAACAGTAGGAAGTGGTGTTGGGCTTTATAACACAGTTAGGAAATGACTGCTATGGTAGGAGGCGGGAACAGGGTAAATAAACAAATGTTCCTTTAAGATGGGTGGGAAACAGTCATCGCCTGATCCTTTGAGACCTGAGTTTCTGCTCAAGCAAACGTTTGTGCAAGCAAATAGCCGCACACTATTACACAAGACTGCCACATGCCGGGATTGTATTAAATCCCGAACAATCGGATTCCATATCTGAAAGAGACATTGATCTAAAAGGAAAGAAATGCTGCAGTGGATGTAAAGCAAAAGCAGAAATTGAACGTACAAAGGCGACAATGAGGAAGCCAGACATGCACAGATGGCTCCGAGTGGCAATATGCAACGTGTATACAGTAAAAATCACCAGCGTGTGACGCGGCTGGCGGCTGTCTAGTTTCAGCGGAGGCGCTCAAGCAGATGGAGCGGCTGCAGAATGCTGCTTTTCAGCAGTATGGAAAGTGAGACATAAAACCGCCAATGAGAGTGACGGCCGGGGAATACCCGGCATGTGACAGCATCGCACGCCTGATGAGATGACATTATTTTTGTACTCTTGCACTTCCCCAGTCTGTTGAATATTAGAACGGCAATCTTTTATTCATGGGAACGAATCATTTTATATTCTCTCTGAAGTTTTATGCCGTAAAAGTGGAGCACACAAGATGTTTTCAGTGTTTTATTTCTTTTATTTTAGTTTGTTTTGTTTCCCCCCCCCCCCCCCCCCCCCCCCACCAGCCTTGTGTTATATAACCTGTTTAGCTGCTTTAGATGAGCACCAAACTATGAAATGTTACACAGCCATAAAAGGAGGTTTGAACAGGACAGTGTGAGGCCATATTAGTGAAGGGGGGTGGGGAGAGATGCTTGAACAACACTACATTTATTGTTGTGAGATGTTTCATATTATTGTGCACTGATCTGTGATTCCTCCCACACATGCCCTGTTTCATTTTTTAACCCCATATCTGAAACAATTTTAGATTTAGCAAAATTCTCGGAAGTTGGAAACTGTCCAAATTTGCAGGTTAGCTTGTAACAGTTAAATGTAGCTGAAAGGATATGGATTAAAAAATGTAAACATGAAAAACAAATAGTGCATTAGCTTGTTGTTCAATATCCTTGCTGTCCAATGGAAAGCATCTGCAGTACCTCGAGATACAAGTGACCCAACTTACGCGTTTTTCGAGATACGAGCTGTTGTTCGGTAAAGCTAAGATGTTTAGTCAAGATGTTTATTGCCACTCGGTCAGGCTAAACATCAGCCAAAGATAAATACATGTGTATTTAAAACAACCACACAGCTTTGCGTTAATAAAGTCTCTTTAGCTTAATGCTAATAAACAATGCGAAACACCATTGACTGGCTAACGAATAGCATCTGCGTCGCAATGTTATGACCATTTAAGCAACACATTTTTGAACAAAAACAATGGAGAAACATGAAGCCAGATAATATCTCACAGGCATATTTATACTATACAAAAAATGCCAACAGCATTACTGCAGCTTACTGAGTCCGTTGTGAAAGTGCTCTTTGTGTGTCTCTGGCTGCATTATACTTACCCCAAGGTGGCCAAGGCAGCACAATAGAAGGAGCAGCACAATGTCCACTGAATTGAAGCAAATAACAGGGCGAAAACGGTTGAATTATTTACATTCTATTTCATTATGTCATTACTGTATTTTTAAAAAATCAAATATACTATTACAGATTGCTATTTTTCTTATGAAAAACACATTACAATTTTTTTGCACGGGAGGCTGGAAGGGATGAATGGCATTTCCATTCATTTTAATAGGCAAAGATTTGAGATATGTTTTGAGTTACAAGGTGGTAATGGAACAAATTAAATCCATATCTCTAGGAACCACTGTTTGAGTTTTTTTCTTCTTCTTTTTCTTGCAGCAGTGACAGTGTGTTCCCATTCATTGAGATGGAATATACAGAACTTTGAATATTCCCCAAATTCCCCAGCTAGGACCCGGAGCGCGAAATGTTTCAAGGTCAGATTATGTGTATATGGTAATGGCGAGATTCCTATAGTTTTGATTCTTGTCATAAACAAGGAAACGCACCACTGCATGTGACCGACTGTATAAAATGGAGGAATTCAAATAAAATGGAGGGTCCGTCTGCAAAAGGGAAGGAAAAATGTGCCGGTCGAGTGGAATCTGGGGGCTGCAAAGATGATGTCATTGGGCCAGAGCAAGAGGCAGAGTGAAAAACAAGTCTCCCTCTTTATTCTGATCCTCTTTGCAGTCCCCGCAGGAGGTGGGGAGCGGTGGGGTGGTGGGTGGAAAAGGGATGAGGGATGGGGGGCGGTGGGGGATTCCTGGCAGTCGGCCAAGGCGAGGGCTGCTGGGAAATGGCAAAGGATGCCAAGCAGGCCCCACCGCCAACATTAGAAGCTCACATCTTTGTTCTCAGAAACCTGGTGTGCTGCCAAAGGCCTCATTTGGGCTCCATGGCATGATTACACTGGATGTAGGCCAACTACTGAGAGAGCCTGCTCGCCCCACCCGCCTCCCCTCCCTCCCTCGCCAGCACTCCTTTATGCTCCCTCCCTCCCAACGCTCGCTCTCTCTTTTTCCACTGCCTTCAAAAGCCCGCTGCCAAACACGCAGTCGTTGCCATGGCTGCGGAGAATGGAAAAAAAAAAAAAAAAAAAAAAAGACGTGAGTAATGAGTCAGGCTTGCGCACAGATGTGCCACATGTGTATCCATTTAGAAAAAAGAAAAAAAAACAAGATGGCAATACATCCCCTTTAATCTGCTGGCCTAGTCAGGAGGCAGGCCGCTGGGTGCATTTTCGGAGGGGGAGTCCTCGGAGGGGGGCAAAAATCTAAATGAAGAATACGCTCACATCCATTTTCATACATGTTTCAGACTGTGCAGCTTGAGTGCACATGCACTCTTGGTAAGCAGGTACAGGAAGGCCTTCTGTTGCCTTCTGGAAGCTTGCTTGCTTGCGTGCTTTGTCAGCCAACGGCATCATTTCCTGTCCTGCGGAAACCCCCGAATATTTTCAGTCACAAATAGACCATGTGAACGCCCCTTCTCTTCCCCCTGGCTTCTTGTTGTTCAATACACTACTGGCTGCTTCACGTCAGCTCTCAACATAACCATTAACGCCACCTGCACATCCAAAACCATTTACATTCAAAATCTAAAAAAGTTATTTTTAACATGACCACAAAAGATTGTATTGCTTTGTTTTCCGACCTATGTGAAAGAGAAAAAAACCAGGAGCATTTCAAGCTTGATGTAACCCTCTTTCTCTGAGCCAAAATAAAACTTTTCCATTGCAGGCTTTTTTATTACCACATCTCCTGTCTATTTTTGAGACGCCGAGCAATCACTCGAATATGGTGCTTGACATCCTTGGCGACGTAGGCTTGCATGCCTCGCTCGCCTTTCTGGTGCCGAGCTTTGCATTTATTCACAGCGTTTGTGTGCGTGTGTTTTAATGTTTTGACATTCCCAGTGCCCTTTGCTGTTATTAGTTGGAGGACCCTTGTGATTTGTGCGAGCTCTTTTGCATGTATTCATTTGCTTAACCAAACAGTTGCATAACCCACTGGTAAATTGAACATAAAAATATTCGTGGACATGCATATTTACGGCATTTTTATTTGGAGGGTATCTCAGGGTTGGGAGAAGATGAAAGCAAAATGGGGAGGGAAATGTTCCTCGATAGCATGAGTGCATATGCAACAAGTAAATGAGACTGCGGTGTTGTCATCAATTGGTTAATCTAATTTATGTTCAAATTTATAATGTAATAAGTGCTCAAATATTTTGACACTTTGCCAGCTGAAGGAGCCTAGATTGCACAACAATGGCCAATTCCCGGTGAGTTGCATAGAGAAACGTGGACAGTGAAAAATCGGCACTCGCTCACACTCAAAGTGTGAAGCCCATGAACAATAGGACAGAAATACATTTTCCTTCTTCTTGTTCATATATATATATATAGATTTTCTACACCGCTTACCCTCGTATTATATTAAAATATATATATTCTTAACCCCCTCCTGATATATTTGTTTTGCATTCATGACAGGGGTCAAGTTTTGTTTGATTAAACTACTCGTTTTTAATTTACGTCAAAATGTATATTTACATTTTACTTCAGTTCATGCAGTATTTTTGTTGTTTTGAATGAAAAGAAGATTTTGTTTTGAATTTTAAAGTATTATCACATGTAGCCTAACCAACCTCAACAAATGGAACGTCGATGCATTGAAAACCGTGGCTGTTTCACATTTGTATTTGGATACCCCTGTGGGAGGCCAACCCCTTGCTGGTCAATTAATTGAAATAGAGACATATTCCATTCATACAAGTAGAGCTCCAAGAAATCGTGAGTCTGACTCCGTGGCTACACGATGAAAGTGAATCTTGAGGCTTCGATCATACACTTGGAAACATGCCTTTTTTTGGTCCTGGTCATAACTCCAATACACACGAGTGAGTGATTGTCTGCTTTATGGGGGTGGTTTCATCAGCGTGCACAGCGAGTGCCTGTGCCAGAGATGTCCTTCCTCCCCTTTCCATAAAAGTGCAAGTTGTCATCATGGTGTGCCATTCATTATCTGCCTGCGGTTTTGCGAGCCTGGTGGGTGTCTTGAGTGGCTGGGTAGCGTTGCCTGTCACAGTCGGCCTCCTACTCCCGGCACACACATCAGATGTGAAAAGATGGGAGAGCAGCAGATGAGTGTTTGTCCCCCCCCCCACACCCACCCCTGCTT